>NC_048302.1:50796197-50910931 GCF_013100865.1 Trachemys scripta elegans
GGGGGGTGGGGGCGGGCTCCGGCAGCGCTCGGCAGGGGGCGTCGCGGGGCTCGGTGCTCAGGGGGGGTTCTGGCGGTGCTCGGCGGTGGGGCGGCGCGGCGCTCGGCTGGGGGCGGCGCGGCACTCGGCGGGGGGGCTGGGGGGCGGCGCTTTTTTTTGTTGCTTGGGGCAGCAAAAAAGCTAGAGCCGGCCCTGACTGGGAGAAGCCATTCGGGGCTTCTCACCACTGGAGAGCAGGGTCCAGCTGCCCCTAGCTTCGCGGCCCCCTCTGCCTGCTCGTTCCTCACTGGGAGCCAGGCAGTCTTGTCAATTGCATGGCTCCCTGGGCAGGGAGTGCGAGGGGGGCCACTCGGGCTTCTCATCCCAGTTTGCTGTCCAGAGCAGGATCCAGCTGCCCAGCTCTCCAGTGGAGCAGGGGCTTTCTTGTCAATTTCACAGCTCCTGCCGTGAAATTGACAAGACAGTCTATGTAAGGGATGCAGTGTCTACACAGACTCTGCATCACCCTAACTACACCAATGTAAGCCTTAAGCCTCTTGTGGAGGTGGAGTTACTATGTCGGTGTAGTAGGGAACTGGCATTGGTGGGAGGAAGGCTGTAGTGTAGAGACTGACATAATTTAGGCTGACATAAGCTGCCTTATGTCGATCTAACTGTGTAGTGTAGACCAGCCCTGAAGTGCAGTCCACACTGAGGTAGGAAGACAGAAGGCATTCTACACCAGAGTTATACAGCAGTGAGTTCTATCCAACACAAACAATAATAGCCTTCCAAGCTGCATGAACCCTGAAAAGCTACAGCTCCACAGCTGTTAGCTCCATAACAGACTTATTGATTCAGAAATGGAAATGTTGTCTATCATCAGAAGACAATCCCCGAAGCACCCTAAAACAAAGAAAAAATTATTACTAACCTTTCGTAACTGTTGTTCTTTGAGATGTGTTGCACATGTCCATTCCACTCCAAGTGTGTGCGCACCCCAAGCACAGTTGCTGGAAATTTTTCCCTCAGTGGTACCTGTCAGGGCAGCTCGAGCGCCCTCTGGTGCTATGTGCTCATCGTGCTGGTATAAAGTGCCCAGCCGACCCCGTACTTCCTCCGTTCCTTCCTTCCAGGAGACTCCTATGGAGAGGGATAAGAGGACGGCCTGTGGAATGGACATGTCAAAGAACAACAGTTACAGAAAGTTAGTAACTGTTTTTTCTTCTTCAAGTGATTGTATATGTGCATTCACTCCAGGTGACTCCCTAGCAGTTGAATAGGTGGAGGGATTGGAGTTCATGGACACAAGACTGCAGGAAGCTTGATCAAATTGGGCATCATCTCTGGACTGCTGTATGATGGTGTAATGGGAGGAGAGTGTATGCACCAATGACCAAGTCACTGCTTTGCAAACATCCAGGACAGGGATCTGCCCGCCGAATGCTGCTGATAGTGCTTGTGACCTTGTGGAATGAGCCATTGGGAGATTTGGAAGGCGGCACCCCCGCCTGATTGTAACTAGCATGAATGCAAGACTTAATCCAGGATGAGACTGTCTGCGAAGAGGTCAGGAGACCCTTCATCTTCTTTGCTACAAACAGTTGGGTGGACTTTCTGAATGGTTTAGTCCATTCTATGTAGAAAGCTTGGATGTTAGGCAAGCCCTATGAGTGAAGGTGCTGCTTCTCCCTCTTTGTATGCGACTTAGGGTAAAAGACTGGAACATAGATTGCCTGATTGTTAGAAAATTGCGTTACCACCTTTGGTAGGAAACTGGGGTCAGGTAAGGAAAAAGTGGGTAACTGAACTTTGTCTTTAAAGAAGACTGTATATAAAGGCTCTGATGTGAGGGCCCTGAGCTCCAAAACCTTCCTGGCTAAAGTGATGGCCACTAAGCAAACCACTTTCCAGGAGAGGTACAATAAGCAGCACATTGCCAACGGTTCAAATGGAGGTCCCATAAGCTTTAATAAGACCAAGTTCAGGTCCCAGGGAGGAAATGGCTCTCTTATTTGAGGATATATCATCTCTAGTCCCTTCAAAAATTAGATGGACACAGCCTGTGAAAACATGGACCGGTTATACACATGGGGGTGGAAAGCCACTATTGCTGGAAGGTGAACCTTGATAGAGGAGATAGCTAAATCATGCTTCTGCAGGTGTAATAGATACTCAAGTATTTCTTGTAAGGATGACTACGTGGGTGAGATCCCGCTTTGGAACACGCAGACCAAAAACTGCTTCCACTTGTAAAGGTAAGTAGCCCTGGTTGATGGCTTCCTACTCCCTAGTAGAACCTGACAAACTTCCGCTGAGCAAGCCTGCTCTTTGAGGTTTAGCCATCAAGCTTCCAGTCTGTTAGGTGAAGGGAGCTTGGGTTCAGGTGAAGCAGTCAACCATGGTCCTGAGAGATCAGGTCCAGGTGTAACAGAAGTGGGATTGGAGTTACCACTGAGAGGCCTAGCAAAGTGGCAGAACCAGTGTTGGCAGGGCCATGCTGGGGCTATCAAAATGACCTGGTCCTGGTCCCAGTCCCGCTTGATCTTTAGAAGTACTCTGTGTACAAGCAGGACAGGGGGGGGGGGAAATGTAGTAAAGGTGTTCCATCCACAGTATCAGAAAGGCATGTGTGATAGACCCTGGACTGCGGCTTCACAGGGAGCAGAATTGGTGACACTTTGTTGTACTGGATTGCAAATAGGTCTATCTGGGGAGTCCCGCACTGCTGGAAAACATCCCTCACCACATTTGGGTGAAGGGACCATTCATGGTGACTCGAAAAATCCTGCTTAGGAGATCTGCCAGCTCGTTTTGGGCTCCTGGAAGGTAAGAGGCCTCTAGGTTGACTGAGTGGGCTATACAGAATTCCCATAGTTGTATCACTTCCTGACATAGGCTGGAAGAGTGAGCTCCTCTTTGCATGTTGAGACAGAACATGGCAGCAGCATTGTCCATAAGAACAAACAAATCTCTGCCCGTAATATGCAGCAAGAAAGCCTAGCAGGCCAGGTGAATTGCTCTGAGTTCTTGGACATTGATGTGGAGAGAAAGTTCTTCTGGAGACCAAAGACCTTGAGTTCTGAGGAACCCCAAATGAGCTCCCCATTCAAGTGCTGATGCATCAGAGATTGGGGTCACTGACGGTTGGGGCCATATAAAGGGAACCCATGCACAAATATTGAGCAGGTCCACCCACCAATTGAGGGAGACAAGAACACGAGGGGGCACCGTGAGCACAAAGTCCAGATGGTGGCAGTTTGGTGAGTACACTGAGGCCAGCCAAGTGTGAAGGGGCTTGAGGCGCAGCCTTGCATGCTGCACCACATATGTGCACGAAGCCATGTGGCCTAAAAGCCTCAGACAAGTTCTGGATGTTGCGATGGGATGGCCTTTGAGGTGTGCTATTAGAGATGTAGTTGTCTTAAAATGATCCTCTGGAATGTAGGCTCTGGCTTGAGAGCAGTTGAACACTGCTCCGATAAACTGTATCCTCTATACTGGAGAGAGGATAGATTTCTACACATTTATCAAAAGGCCTAAAGCCTTGACAATCGACTAGATGAGCCCAAATCTGGATACTACATGAGCCCTGGACCATCCCTTGATTAGCCAGTCGTCCAGATAAGGGTAGACCTGCACCCCTGCTCTCTTCAGAAGACTGCCACTTTCACCATACATTTTGTAAACACCCTCGGAGCTGCACACAGGCAGAACGGGAGTACCATGAAGTGGTAGTGTCTGTGGTTCACTACGAATCTGAGGAACCTTCTGTGACCTTGGTATATCAATATATGAAAATAGGTGTCTCTTAAATCAAGGGCAGCGTACCAGTCCCAGGGATCCAGGGAGGGGATAATGGATGCCAAGGTGACCTGGCAGAACTTTAATTTCTTGAGGTAGCTGTTGAGGTGGCGCAGGTCTAAAATGAGTTTGAGACTTTCCTTGGCTTTTGGGATTAGGAAATAATGGAAGTAGAACCCTTTCCCTCTTAAATGCTCCGGAACTTCTTTCACGGGTCCCATCCAAAGGAGGGATCGAACCTCCTGGGCCAGAAGTTCTTCATGAGAGAAGTTCCTGAAATGAGATAGGGAGGGAGGACGGGACGAAGGTGTGGAAGTAAACTTGAGGGTGTATCTCACTTCCACCATTTTCAACACTGAATGGTCCATGGTGATACAGAACCATGCACTGAGAAAGTGGGAGATGAGGTTGTAAACAAAGGAGAAACAGGATCTAGCATCATGGGAACTGGTATGGCACCCTCAAGTGTCCTGTCAAAAGGCCTGCTTAGAGCCCTCTGAACGTCTAGGTGGGCAAGCACAGACGTTGAGATAGCAAGGGGTGATGGCCTATGCCTAAAACCCTTGCTTCTTTTTCTCTGCAGATCCTGACAGATAGGCGGTGCAGAGTACAGAATGGGCTGTTGGGACATGTAATACTTCATTGAAGTCATTGGTGTATACAAACCAAGGGACTTAAGGCTTGCCCTAGAGTCCTTTAACCAATGAAGCTTCACATCAGTCTGTTCTGAAAAGATCGAAGCTCCTTCGAAGATAGATCCAGAAGGGTTTGCTGGACCTCCTGCAGGAGACTCAAAGACTGTAGCCATGAACTCCTATGCATGGCTACTGCTGTAGCCATGAACATGGCCGCCGAATCAGCTGCATCCAAAACAGCTTGCAACGCAGCCCTTGCTACTGATTTTCCCTTGTCCACCAACATGGAGAACTCTTGCCTGGCAGCCTGAGGGAGCAAGTCCTTGAACTTCTGCATGAGTCCCACGTGTTGAAATCATATCTGCTTAACAACACCTGCTGGTTTGCAATCCTGAAGAATAAAATATTCTACCGAATAAATCCAGTTTCTTGGATTCCTTTGCTTTTGGGTTTTCACTAAAAACTGACTAAACTATTTACAACTATGGTCAGAAATGCAAAAAGGAAAAAACTACAGAGCTTGCCAAAGCAAGGATAGTAGTTCCAGTGACCATCATGGGCCGTAAGAAGGAACTGAGGGGCACCGGGTTGGCTGGGCACTTTATACTGGTCTATGAGTGCACAGTACCTGAGGGTGCTCGAGCTGCCCTCACAGGGGTACCACTGAGGGAAAAATTTCTGGTGACTGTGCTTGGGGCCCACACACATGTGGAGTGGAATGCATATGTGCAATCACTCGAAAAAGAAACCCGCAAAACCTACTTACTGGGTGCAAGTTAGCAGAAACAGGACTCTGATTTCCTGTTCTCCACAACTCCCTGTTACCTGCCTTTTCCATTCTTTACCCGGGACAGCATGGACAGTGAAATTTACAACATGGACAGTAGAGTTGGTCAAAATTTTTCAACTAGAAAATATTTCTGCTTAAAAATAGAATTTATGGGAAAAATGTGACTGACAAAAAAAATGCTACAAGAAATTTTGAAGGAAAATTTTCCATTTTGTTGTGAATTGAACCGCACATTTTAAATAGTTTTTTTTTCTTTTTTTCCCACTGAATACAAAAGAATGAATGATGTCTACGGCTTTTTCTCCACATTTCCCTCTACACCTTTTTCCATTCCTCAACTTTTCAAAACTCCCTCAACTAGGGAAAAATGGGGAAAAGAGAGGAAAAAAGGAAGAAGTGAAAAAAATTGTGAATATTGTTAATTTTATTGCACCCAGTGACACAAAAGAGAAGAGGGGCAGAATTTGGGAAAATGAAAATTCAGTTTTTTCAAAAAAAATATTTAACAAAAAGCATTTTTAAATGTTTGGTTTGAGCCCTGTGAAATGGAAACTTCAAAATGTTTCACGAAATTGTTTTTCAACCAGCTTTAATGGGCAGAATGCTATAGACACTCTGAACCATTGTGTTGTTTAGGTGGGAATTCTCCACTCAGCCATCACTGTATTGAGGGGTGAAAAGCTGCTTCTTCAAAGATTGCCTTTCGCCACACACAAAATCAGGTTCTGATCCTGCAAGGAGTTCCTTGCAGCCTCGGTGCCTAAAAATGCATAAGGTATGATTTTGTTTTGTACAGGTAGAAAAAGTTGTTACTGCATATCTCCTTCTCTCCTCTCCCTACCTGGTTTCCTATGTGGTACCACCAACCAGGTACAGTTTCCTAAATTCTTCCCCAGCTGACCTTGATTTCTAAATATGGAAAGAGAACTGCCCCAAATTATTATTTAGATCTCAGTCACAATCAGGCCCTCACTGAGGTAGCCATGGGGTAAAAATCGTACAACATGGCCTCTACTCCAGAGTTTATAATCCAAGGCCAGATCCTGCAAACACCTAAGCATTTGCTTAACTTTAAACTTGTGAATAATCCCATTGAGTCAATGTTGGATTGGGAACTAAAAAACAAAACACAAAACAAGTGAGGAAACAGGATAACACATACAGGCAAAGTGGTCAGGAAGACAATGATGCACATCTTAATTCCTCCTCCCTTTTAATTTTTAATAAAATATTTTAATTATAAAAACCCAAAGCTTTGTTCTATGTATATTTAACGCCATGTATTCTATTTGGAACTATGAGAAATAATTCTTAAATATTTTGTGTTGAGACCAGTGTCCCACATTTCAACTACAACATAAGATCCCTTAATCCATCTCCCCACAAGATGGCAGCTCCTCTCATTCTCTCCATTCCCTCTTGACAACGGGATTAGCAGCAATGAGAACAGCTTTTGGAGAAAGCTGTGCTTACATCAACAGGGATGTGTTATGGCCAGCTCCTACTCTGCTTTACTGCTCCTCCAGGGGACAGGGCTAACTGCCTAATCCATCAGACTGCAACCACTAGAGTGGGGGGTAGATCATCCTGAGTATGTGCAGTAGCTGCTGAAGCAGTAGGGCCTAATGTGTTTTTGAAAGAGAAGTGAATAAAAGTTCTAATTAAATTACAGGGGAAAGTCAGGCCAACCAAATATGATTAACTGAATTGGAATTACTTCTAGTATTTGTTGTCCAACTTTAAAAATGTACCAAAGGTGCGAGAGAGTGCAAAGATGCTAGAGAAAGAGAGACTTTCAGTAATAAATGCATTCTAGTCTGCTTCTCATAAGCAAAGTAGGATGAGAAAGGGGGAAACATTTCATAGTTTGTTTGTTTTTAAATGTCACCTCTTTTGAAATTTGGGGAAAAAAGGTAAAGCATGAAGGACTCTTCACAAGACAAATAAAAGGAGAAAAGAATGATAGAAAAATGTTCTTAGAGTTCTCTCAGGTTCCAAGCATCCAATCCCATAAATTGTCACGCATTAGGTAAGTATTATTAGGACCTAATTAAAGAATAGTAAAAGTCTTCTCTCACCCTCTTTTTAAACATATAAGGGCCTGATGCTGCCGTCATCAAAGTCAATAGATTTGTTCCCATTAACATTAGTGGAAGCAGAATTGGGTCCTGAGTATATAATAATTTAATCTCTTTAGGAAGAAAATTTTTTATGAGCACAAACCTGTATGATTTGCTGTAGAGTTCAGTCTCTCTGCTACTACTCGTTTAATTGCATCCAGGACAATGCTCAACTCACGGGATCTTTTTTTATTTTCTTTTTCGGCATATAACAATCTTTGATGAAGTTCCAAAAACTGGCTTTGGTACATGTCTAAGCCACTTCCTGAAATGAAAATGTAAATGGTTTCTTCAGGGAGGGATTAACCATATACTAGAATAAGGAGGGAGTTCAGGAATAGGGGACAGCATGGAAAGAGAATGAAGAGGAGAGTGAAAACAGAAAATAAAAGAGCTGATTCAAGGTTTATTGGTGGAGTGAAGAAGGGGATAGAATGCTAAGAAATAAAGACAGGATTTAGGAGAGCACAGTTATACAGAACCTTGAAAGTGGGGACAAGACATCTGAACACAATACTAAGGATGAGGAAGGCAGCAAAAGAAATTGAAGTGGGGGATGGCATAGTCCCAGTGACAGGCAAGGAGGATGATTTCTGGACAGGTTAGAGGAACATGATAAGTAGGAGAGAAAGGTAAGGACATGCACATTAGCAATAGGGATAAAAAGTCACTTGGGTCAGAGTGTAGGTTTGATAGCTGCAAGCTAGGACAAGCATAACAGATCTACAATAGACTAATGCATGCTCTTCCTCCAGAAGTGAATTATAATGAAGAACTTCATAGTAATTGGATTAGTTTTTTTTCCATGAAACCCTTCCTTCCAGATTCTTAAAATATATTATACACCCTCCATTGACCAAAATCTATGAGAGGAGTCCGTTCACTAACACCCCATCTCCCCTCCCCACAACACCCCCACACACTGTTTTTCACTTGTGATGTACCGCTGCACTTTCTGGTTTAATCCAAGGCCAGAAGTGAAAGTCCTGAAAGTGGAATTGAAAATCTTTCAAGGGAACCTGTTCCCATAAGACTCACAGCTTAGTTTTACAAATCCAAGAAGTCTGGAAAAGCATCCCTATTTTGGGGTGCTTATCTAAACTGGATCAAAAACCCTCCAGGTTTTTCAAGGCTCATCTATCACTAATAATCATCCAAATATAGAATTTCTTTGAGGCTATCCATGCTGATGGGTCAGATTTATGAAATAATTCAAGAATGGGTAAGAATGTTTTGCCTTCAGCTCCTGAACGTGGACCTCTTGAAGTAATATCACACTCACATGTCACACTCTCTAAACTAAACAGATCAATCACGAAACAAAAAAGGGAGCATTTATATTAACTTCTTAGAGATGCCTTACAAGTGCACTTCAGGCAGAGTATTAAGTCACTGATTGCTTTCAATCAGCAGTGAGTGATAATTATTTAAAACAACTTAAAAACTGTCCATTTAAACTAAAAATAGGAACCACGAAAGAGAAACAAAGCTATACAGACAAAGTACAGTATAAGCAAATAAATCCATAAGTGGCTCAAAGGGAGATTCCTCAAAAACAAAAAAACCTTTAGAACTGTTTGTAACTGAAAAGCTAACCTTTAAAAGGAGCTAACAGTCTATAAAGTACAATGATAGACATTGTCCTCATTAAAAAAAACCAACAATGTTCATGTTCCACAAAGCAGTTCAGCTATAAAGATTATACTCCTCACTCCCATTTGCATTTGTTCAATTTTTGATTGTTCTGCAATGTCTAATAAGCTTTCCTATACTACCAAAATTGAACTCTTCCTAATTGAACCATTGATATTGCACTGGATTAAGCACAAATGATGCAGCCACACTAGCCATGTTGATTTGTGCTTGGAATGTCGTAGTAGCTTTGCATGTCCAATACTAGTGCTCTTCAATGCCCTCTGAATACTGGTCCCACAGTTCCTGACACAGCTCCCAGAAGCACTGGTTTCTAGGAGGCTTTGAAAAGACACCAGAGCACTATGGCACAGTAATTAAATTAATGCAGTCCAAAATGACACTAGCACAGAGTGGGCTGATATGGTTCAGACTAAACCATTATTTAATTCTACTGAAACAAATCTAAGCCAGACACAAGTAAACCATCTGAAGCACTTCATGCTGGCAATTCATGGCGGCAGAAATGGGTGGGGGACACACTTTTCCTAGCATAGACCTTGAATCAGTAAAGCATTTCAATACATGCATAATAGTCTCTGATTACTCACATGGTTAAGATAACACACAAAAATAAGCTCTTTATTGGATCAAGCTCATGGTAAATTTCTCTAGCGTACGCAAGACTCAATAGACTTTAGACTGAAAACTTTTTTGAAAGAGGATCTCAGGTAAATTTATATCACTCTGTATGCATTTATGGTTAGTGTAAATAAAACTACAACAGTGTTTTTCACTTTCTAAGTACATTATAGTTAATCCAGATTTTATCATTTACTTTCCCAACAGAAAAAAAATGATGCAATACCCACCACAAGCTTCCTCATTGTCACATGGCGACAGAAAAAACTGATGATTGATGGCATTGGCATCCATTATGTTTCTCTAAGGCTCATGATTATTGCCTTATGGAGAGCCAGTTAAACACTAAGCTTTTCAAGTGCAGCAAAGCATACCTGACCATTGTAGGCATGAATCTTGAGACCCAAAAATAGGAATCCATCCTTAAAGACTTATCTTTGATTGGGGTGGAGGGGGGAGTGTCATTATTTAACAATCTTAGAAGGATTCCAAGTTTGTATATTTAATATCTGACAGAACAATGTGTGCCTGAACAACATGCCAATTTTCTGATGGGACTACCTCATAGATTTCAGTGGAGCTATTTTGCATTTATACCAATATAACAGAGCTGAATTTGGTCCAGTGATATTACATAAAATATTCTGAGCCAGATTTTCAGTGGGACCAAGGAAGAGCTGGGACAGCATGGGGAGTGTGTGCAAAGGAGCCTTTTGCATCTCCTATGTTGGTTCTGTGACAGCCTGGCCTTCCAGCATAGTTTAGAGTAGCTTCAGACCTGTTCTACCAGCTGCCATAAGTCCTCAGGTGCTCTTAAGGGAATGGAGAATTGCCACTGCATACCTATCTTTAGGGCCTACCAAATTCACAGTCCATTTTGGTCAAATTCACTGTCATAGGATCTTTTAAATTGTAAATTTCATGATTTCAGCTATTTAAATCTGAAACTTCACAGTGTTGTAGTTGTAGGGCTCAAGGAGTTGTGGGGTGGTCATAGGCAGTAAGTTATATGGGCCCGTAGTGCCCGTGCTCCACCAATATTCAGGAATGTGAACATAAGAACAGCTGTACCAGGTCAGACCAAAGGTCCATCTAGCCCAGTACCCTGTCTACCTTCAGTGGCCAATGCCAGGTGCCCCAGAGGGAGTTGACTTAACAGGCAATGATCAAGTGATCTCTCTCCTGCCATTCATCTCCATCCTCTGACAAATAGAAGCTAGGTACACCAATCCTTACCCATCCTGGCTAATAGCCATTTATGGACTTAACCACCATGAATGTATCCAGTTCTCTTTTAAACGCTGTTACAGTCCTAGCCTTCACAACCTCCTCAGGTCAGGAGTTCCACAAGTTGACTGTGCACTGCGTGAAGAAGAACTTCCTTGTATTTGTTTTAAACCTACTGCCTACTAATTTCATTGGTGACCCCTAGTTCTTGTATTATGGGAATAAGTAAATAACTTTTCCTTATCCACTTTCTCCACATCACTCATGATTTTATATACCTCTATCATATCCCCCCTTAGTCTCCTCTTTTTCAAGCTGAAGAGTCCTAGCCTCTTTAATCTCTCCTCATATGGGACCCGTCCCAACCCCCTAATCATTCTAGTTGCCCTTTTCTGAACCTTTTCTAGTGCCAGTATATGTGGATCCAAAATTGTCCACTGAGCATCAACTTGAAGGGCACACTTAACCTTATTTTCATAGGGCATGAACTAGGGGTGCTGCAGCACCCTCACTTTTTATGCGGGATCCTGGCTGTCAGCCCCGTGCCAGGGGTCCCAGCTGCCGGCCAGGTCTCCAGTCCTGGCACTGCATCGAGTCCCGGCTGCTGCCCAAGCCCCCGCGCCCACCACCAGCTGTGGCCCCAGCCTCGGTCCCCTTACCCCTCCTGGAGACATGGCCCTGCTCCTGGCCCCAGCTGAGCGGGGGTGGGGGAGACACGGGAAAGAATATATATCAGCTTACAAGGGAGGTGTGGGGAGGGGACGTGGACCCGTCCTGGGAACCATCAAAAATTATACAAACCTGGTGCCCTGGGGTGGTCACAAGGTTATTGTGGGGGGCGGCTGTGGTACTGCTACTCTCACTTCTGTGCTGCTGGCAGCAGCCCTGCCTTCAGAACTGGTCAGCTGGAGTTGGCTGCTAGCCCAGCTCTGAAGGCAGAGCCTCCACCAGCAGCACTACAGAAGTAAGGATGGCATGGTATGGTATTGCCACTCTTACTTCTGTGCTGCTACTGGCGGGGCACTGCCTAAAATAACCTTGCGACCCCCCTCTTCCCCCCCACAACTGCCTTTTGGGTCAGGACACGCAATTTGAGAAACACTGGTCTCCCCCAGGAAATCTGTATAGTATAGGGTAAAAGCACACAAAATACCAGATTTCACAGGGGGAGACCAGATTTCACAGTCCGTGACACGTTTTTCATGGATGTGAATTTGATAGGGCCCTACCTATCTATTGTCTTCTTTCCCCTAAACATTGTCCTTATGCTAGGAGGATGGAGACACTGGAGGATTCCTTTACATAGGACAATCCTCCATTTACCAGATCTGCAGGCTTAAAGATCAGTTTTGAGTTAGGCGACCATAGCAAAGCTGCCCTAACTGGCTGAGAATCAGCCCATGTGTATCCTCAGTGCTTGAGAGTCTACTTTTTGTCTAATGTTCTAAGAAAAGTAGTTAAACTGTTGGTTTTGAATATGGTACAGGGCTAACAAAAACAAATACAAGACTCATGCTTCAAAAAGTCAATAATAATATATATTATTCTTAAGAAAAAATAGAAGATAGTGATTTAGATTGCCATGATTTCTTTGGGAGTATATGAGGCTGTGTTTTAAACGTCATCCGTTGGGGATAAAACTAATCTTGTCATTCCTGCAATTGCCTATAAATTTCCACTAATAGTAAAGCATATCCCTCAAAGATTAAATTTGAAGTGAACCAAAATATGAAAAGTTCCACTGTGCCATTCTGGGAACAAAAGATTTAAATTGAAATTTATTTCAGTCCAAATTCTAAATTAAAATTCCATGATTACATTCCCATTAAATGTCAAATCGATATTGCTCTTTAGTTAGCACTTTTCTATTCTTTTCTCCTAATTTTTCTCCCCTTTATGTTTTTTATTAAAAAAATTTAATTTCAAAAATATTTTTAAAGTAGTAGACCCTGTTACAGGGCCAAATCCTGCTCATCTCATTCATTAGAGCTACTCATTCAACACTCCATGATTTAGCACAAAAGGCCAAAACCCACAAACACAAACACATTCTTACCTACCTGAGTAGACTCACTGACTTCAATGGAACTATTCACATAAGATAAAATGTGATTTTTTTTAATTAAACAATTAATGCTAAAATAATTTTAGGCACACTCCTGTACACCTTTTCATACCCACCATGAATGTTTTGGGTGTGCTAGGAGTGAAGGAACAGGCCCAAAGTTATGGGAATTTTGGGTGCAGAATGCAACAACATTATTAACTACTGTTATTGCAGCTCTGAACATAGTGTTTGTTACTTAAATTGCTGTGGCAGAGTCATTGAGAAAAAACAAACAAACAAAAAAACCTTGCAATTTCTATGCTCCATAAAACAAAAAGATATTGTTTAAAAATAATTCACTGTGAAAGGAGTGCTACTTTTAAAGAAAAGAAAATAACCAGTTATATTTCAAATCCTGAATTCTTTCCCAACCAGATGACAACCTTTTAGCAAGAAATATAATACATTTACTATAGCTAATTAAACAACCAAAACTGACATTAATATCCAGTACCAGATGGACTGAGACATAACAATACACACAGTTAATCATTGTATCAGGTGCAGTTTAACATTTTTAGTTTTATAGTATATCAAGTAATTTGGATGCACATCATTTTCAGTAGCAATTCCCAAGTACATACTGGAGAGTTGAGTATGAAAAGTCCTTTATGGTGCTAGAAGCAGAAAATGAAGTTGATGATTACTGTAGAATGATGGCGTGAGGAGGATTTACATATTGATTTGATTTCAGATTGCAAGTGGATAATAATCAGAATATACAATCCACTGTCCATGAAATTTGGTTGTTTGCTTCCCTAACGTATGTCAGGTTTAGAAGCAGAAGGCAATTTACCAGTTAATTTTTCAGGTTTCAGAGAATATGCAATAGAGATTTAAAGGCTAAGTAAATATAAGCTTTTTAGAAATCAAGGAAACAGTGTTGACTACCCATATACTTTATGTATATAGTGTCAACATTACCAAAACAAAACAATAGGCAAAATGATGGTGTAAATTGCTGTTGAGTTCCCATCGCTATATAATAGACTTATCTTTGAAACCAGAAATTATTAGTAACTGGGCAGCCCCACAGGCAAGACAAAATATAGGTTTTAGGAAAGCATTTTGGACTGAGACGATTATGGTCAGATTTTGTTAGTTATAATAGGTGAACAGCAAATGGCATAGTGAATACGCATATTTGCATACTGTACTTGTTACAAACTGAAACTGTTCACTACCGAGCACTGTACATCAGTGAACCAAATAGAATTTGGAGGTGAATTGTTTCATATTGTTGGCAAGTCTTAAATTTTGCTCTAAGACCTCTTGTTTCAGAGGACGGGACGGAATTGGAAATAACACTGAAAGTAAAATCCTTGAGTTGGTGATAGACAAGGAAAGTAAAATGTATGTTTTAACTAATAAAATAAGAGGAATATGTACCTTGAAAGCAATCTCAGATATTTCTGAGACCTTTGGATTTCCAGTCACTGTAATATATCTAGTCTCAACAATGGATAGTAATTTATTAATCCAGAAATATGATGAACTTTTCCCATACATTTAAAAATTTTAAATTAGGTTTATGTCAGTGGTTAATTAATGGCTGGGTTTGATCTAGCAATTTGGGGCTGTGGGCAGAAAGGGAATAGTTCTGATGTTTAGCGTTTAGGTAGCATATGTAACTTGTACTGTCAGTAGGTCCTGGATAGAATGTAGTAATGTTACCATTCTACTATTGTTTGAGGTGAGATTGCATAAATGCATAATTTCCAATTTGGAAAGGCTTAGAAATTAAATTATCAAAGGAAAAAGTCTAACAGACTTATTATTTTATATCGTGGTCGAATGTAAAGGTACTGTACAAATATATCACAACAAGACAGCTCCAGTCCCAAAAGCTTACAGTTAGTCAAAATAGAATATAGGTTTTTCATTCTTCCACAGAAATTGTTTTAAGGTTTTATCTAAGCAATTCCATCTGGCAAAGTTTAGTTGTACTTTATGAGGTAAAGGTAAGAGGCTTCTGAAGTATAACATTGATGGACTAGTAGCAATCTCCACATTTACATATATAAATCCATACAATGACCATTTTAAATGAAAGTCTTTTGGTAGAAATTTTTTTGAAATTTGGCCCAGAAAGGTTGTTTCTGATTTTAATATGAGTCCAGATAGATCACCCTACTGTTTGAGCAGATAATGAATTTGTAGAGAATGTTCTAGGTGATTTTATATCTATTAATAAGCCATTGGAAAATGTGTTATGTTCATGAGAACTAGGTTTAATTCCTGAAATATTAGGGTCTGTGCATATTGCTACTGTCAAAGCACAGTGGCCACTGCACACATGACAGGGGAAACCAAGCATACCTATTTAAGTCTTTTCTAGAGATTACACAATGCTGACTGTATACTATTGGCAGGAACACAAACAGAATAGCTGAATTCAGAAAATAAGTTGTGGACCAAAATTGAGAGCATTTAATATATAAAAAAGCATCCAGAGGGCTTGTCAATTGCTCTCTCTCAGTGAGAGATTAGTGGGTTTTCTTAAATTATAACTTTCAGGCAGGTCAAAGCATGGGCCTTAAACTGTTAAATTAATAAGCCTCTTAACAAGAGAAGTGCAAAAAATACTTATAGGCCACTAAGTTGAAGTACTATGACAGAATAAATGTTGATTCTTGGTAGATCATTATCAGGCTAATTCATAACTATACTCAAAATGAAATTGCTCTGTGATTGCTCTATGCTGTAGTACTCATTACTGTGGCTTTTCCAAGAACTGTATTCTCATATGTGACTCACTAGAGAATACAAATGCACATCAATAAAAGCAGCAACTGTTATTATCTCTTGTTTTTTACTGAGAGCAAACCTTTATACCACCTATGTATAACATTGAAATGCAAAGATCTAAAACTCATCAGGTACTTGTAGTACTCAAAAAACTGGTGTTTGACCATTTAGAACAGTTTATACTGTTAAACATGGTAAGATTTATTTTAGATATTATTATACTAGGTGCTGCTAGTGCCCACTCTAATTTAACTTAATTTGATATACACCTCTACCCCGATAGAACGCTGTCCTTGGGATCCAAAAAAATCTTACCGCTTTATAGGTGAAACCGCGTTATATCAAATTTGCTTTGATCCACCAGAATGTGCAGCTCTCCCCCTGCAAAGCACTGCTTTATCGCGTTATATCCGAATTCGTGTTATATCGGGTCGCGTTATATCGGGGTAGAGGTGTATTTATTTTAATCCTTAGACTATGGCTATTCCATTCTCCTGGTTCCCTAATATGATATAAAATACATACAAAAAGTTTCAAATTTAACTCCTATACAAGATATTCTTCGCAATTTACTCCTCCCAGCAACTGAAAAATAATCTTCCCTTTCAATCCACTCACACACATCTTAACTACTCCTCCACAACAGCCTGGGAAAGTGGATACATTTGTTCATTTTCAGGACACACTGCAAAGCTTGGGATCAGTCAGAAATATAGGGGAAGCGAGTTCCAATAACTTCCTTGAGAACACCATGTCCATTAAAGCTTTGTCTAAACAGCAAAATGGTACATCAGGTATAACAAGTGTGTAAGCACTAAAGTGGGGGCTCAGGACAGGTTTTATTGACATGGAGCTAAAAGCATATGAACCCTGTCTATACAAGTGCTTATATTATTACTGGAGAGCAGCTACAAATTTTGAAGTGTTGATGTAAACTTTAGTTAAAATTGCAACACAATTTCCATTTTACCCCCATTCTCCAGTGTTCATAATTATCTTTAACATTTGCTTTTGGGCCTAACACCAACTCTTTTCCATGGTTGTTTTCTGCCAGAATTTACTTCATCGATGATTTTTTAGTATTAAAAATATGAAGGGGAAAAATCTCTTATTACAGAATTCTTACCTCGACCTAATAATGTATGTGTCTACACTACCAAATCCCTTCCTCCGACCTAACTCGCTTGTAATATTGACTTAATTATTCCACCTTGGTGAGAGGCATAATGCTTAACTAAATGTTGATGAGTTGACAGAGAGGCAGTGCAGACGCAGTGCTGTGTAAGTTGACTGAATTGGCCTCCAGGAAGTGTCCCTCAATGCTCTGCTGTGACTGCTCCGGAGATTGTTTTCAACTCTGCTGCACAGCAGCCAGGTATACAGGAAACAGCCCCTCCCCTGTTAAAGCCCCAGGAACTTTTGAATTCCCATTTCCTGTTTGGTCAGCATGGAGACCTCTCCAGCACAGCTGATCTTGGTGACTCAATGTCCCAAATGCGCTCCAGCCTGGAGTACACAGGAGGTGGTGGATCTTATTGGTCTGTGGGGAGAAGAGTCTGTGCAGGCACAGCTGCGATCCAGCTGTAGAAATGTAGACATCTATTAGAAGATCATGCGGGGTGTAGGGGAGGAGGACTACACCAGGGACACACAGCAGAGCTGTGTGAAAATTAAAGAACTGCAGCAGGCGTACCAGAAGACAAGGGCTACGCCCCACAGACATGCCGCTTTTACAATGAGCTGCCTGCAACTCTCAGCAGTGACCAAACACAGCGTGGACACCTCTCAGGAGTCTGAGTCCTGGGCTACTTCAGGCAACAACGAGGAGGACATTCTGGAGGAGGAGGAGGAGAATGGGAGACAGGCGAGCAGTGGATTTTTAACCCCAGAGCCCAGCCAGTCGCAGGACAGCATGGTGGCCAAGTGAGATGCTGGGAAAGGCACCTCTGGTGACTACCCAATTCCAATAAAACTGTAAGGGTTACATGCTATTATATTTTATGTTTAATCTTACCAAAAAAGAAGTGCCTTGGGTATCTATTTCCCAGTGCCCGCTCCAGCTACACACAGGGTGCTCTCCAGAAAAAGACTTTATGTGCACAAAAGTGGCCTGGGAATCCTCCATGGAGATCTCTAGGAAACGTTCATGGAGGTAATCTGCAATCCTTTGCAGAAGGTTTTTGGGGGCTGTCTTATTTCTTCCACTATGGTAGGACACTTTCCCATGCTACTCCAGTATTAACTCTTCTGGCATCACTGCGGTGCCCAGCATAGCAGCATAAGGACCAGGTCTGTACCCAGATGCTTGCAGCATCTGCTCCCTTGCCACCTGTTACCCCTATGAGACTAATATCACAAAGGGTCACCTGGGGGAAAAACGGGAAGTTTTCATTACAAGTGCTAGGACTGCAAACAATGGCACGTGATCCATCACCCATGGTGACTTCAAGGTCCCTCAACTGTGTTTTCCCTTACATGCCAGTGATTTGGCTGGCAGGGATCCGTGTTGACCTCGGATTCTGCAAGTCAAGGGCAACTACTACCAACAGCATTAAGAGAAGGGGGAGGAGAGAGCTTCCTGTGTTCTCTCATTGCTGCAAACCCCCCAACCCCGAAACCGCCACTAAGGGTATGTCTACACTACGAAATTAGGTCGATTTTCTAGAAATTGATTTTTAGCAATCGACTTTATACAGTCGATTGTGTATGTCCACACTAAGCGCATTAAGTCGGCGGAGTGCATCCTCACTACCGTGGCTATCATCAACTTACGGAGCGGTGCACTGTGGGTAGCTATCCCACAGTTCCCACAGTCTCTGCCACCCATTGGAATTCTGGGTTAAGCTCCCAATGCCTGATGGGGCAAAAACATTGTCGCGGGTGGTTTTGGGTACATGTTGTCAGTCGCCCCTCCCTCTGTGAAAGCAACGGCAGACAATTGTTTCCCCCCCACCTTTTCCTGGGTTACCCATGCAGATGCCATACCATGGCAAGCATGGAGCCCGCTCAGCTCACCGTCACCGCTGCTATTGTGGGCAAGTCTACTGTTGAGGCTGCTGTGATCCAAGTAGCCAATGCAATCATTGACATTCTGTTATCAAGGGTAGTGATTCTGGGAAATGTGCAGGCCTTTTTAGATTTTAGGTGCATCATATTCCTGTCCTTTGTCACTGGTGAAGAAGTCTTGCAGCTGTACATTCCAGTCCGGTCAGCACTGTAACACCCCATAGCACTTCAGTGGTTGACACATGTAACAGCTCCAGGGCTTTTGCTCTTTTGCCTTGGCCCAGGTACCTTGCCCTACCCGGACCTCCAAGCATTCGACACAGAAGCACCTACAGCAGCTGGCATTGCTACCACCTTCCCCCCTTCGAAATAAAGTAACTATTGTTTTGAAACCATGTATGCTTTCTTTATTAATTAAAAAAAATGAGATAACGGACCAGGTAGCCTGGCTGGGGTGGGGGAGGAGGGAAGGACAAGGCCACATTGCTTATTGTAGCCACACTAAAAATCAAAGTGTTTGAACGACAGCCTTCTGTTGCTTGGGCCATCCTCTGTAGTGGAGTGGCTCGGTGCTCGGAGCATCCCCACCCCCCATTCTTGGGCATCTGGGTGAGGAGGCTATGGAACATGGGGAGGAGAATAGGTGGCTATACAGTGGATGCATGGGCGTCTGTGCTCTTGTTGGCTTTCCTGCAGCTCCAACAGATGCTTCATCATGTCCGTTTGCTCCCCCATTAGCCTCAGCATCGCGTCCTGCCTCCGCTCTTCGCGCTCACTTAATTCTTTCCTGGCCTCTGCCACTGAATGCCTTCATGCATTAAGCTGTGCCCTATCAGTGTGGGAGGATGGAATGAGCTCAGAAAACATGTCATTGCGAGTGCATTTTTTCCGCCTTCTACTCTGTGATAACCTCAGGGACGGAGATGATAGGGGGAGCGTAGAAACACTCTACGCTCTAGATTCTGGGGGGACTGCATGGTCACCTGTGTTGCTGAGTTCGCCACACTGACCAAACAGGAAATGAAATTCAAAAGTTCCTGGGGTTTTTCCTGTGTACCTGGCTAGTGCATCGGAGTTCAAAGTGCTGTCCAGAGCGGTAACAATGGAGCACTCTGGGACATCTCCTGGAGACCAATACCATCGATTTGCGTCCACACTACCCCAAATTCAACCCAGCAAGGTCGATTTTAGCACTACTCCCCTTGTCGGTGAGGAGTATAGAAGTCGATTTTAAGAGCCCTTTAGGTCGACGGAACGGGGTTGGTTGTGTGGACGCAATCATTTTTAAAATCGACCTAACGCGGCTAAATTCGACCTAACCCCGTAGTGTAGACCAGAGCTAAGACATCAATTTTGAAGGTTTAACACAGGTCCCTGGTCTCAAAGCAATGTCCATGTTTCTAGGGGGAGGGAGCATTGTCTACCTGCCCACCTGTGCTGCTGACACATGTTTGCCCCAAGTTGCAGGACAAGGCCTGTCTCTCATGCCGTGGGGCTATACTCGCCATGGCTGGAACAGTAAATTGGTTCACTGAATAGCTAGGGATTCTGATTATGTTCTGGCTTGCACTTAGGTGTAATAAGGGGAGTGTTTTTGAAATAGCAACCTTGCACTAGGCCCAGGATATGCACTAACAATGGTTGCCTTTTGCTTTGCCTGCCTTACAGTGGAAAGCTTGGCCTTCAGCAGTGAAGAGGCTTTTGCAGACTAGAAGGCAGAAAAAGAGGACACGTGATGACGTGTTGAGTGAGAGAACGACCACCTCCAGGACAGCTGACACGGAGCTAGGAGCCTGGAGGATTTAATTGTCTGAAAAACTGGACCTGGAGAACATCCCAGGAGCATGAGCATGAGCATGCCATGCAGGATGAGATACTGCAGATTATGAAGGACCAATCAGACATGTTGTGGCGTCTAGTTGAGCTTCACTAAAAACAGCTTGAGGCTAGACTCCCTCTGCAGTCCCTACAGAACAGCCAGCATGCTTCGCCCTGTTCCCAATCCCCCTCCCCAAAACATTCCGGGGGAGGAGGGAAATTCAGTTTTCCTTCAACTCAACACCAATAGGAACAAGAGGCAGAGATTCAAAGACCTTTGATGGTCAAGACTATTGTGCTTTCACAGACAATCTGACTTGGTTTCTCCCCTCCCAAATTCATCACACCATTTGTCCAAAGTTAAATTATTTTCCTGTTCTTTCACTGTCTTTGTGTGTGTGCGCAATAAAAATAAATATTTTGAGAAATAAATGCTCTTTATTTATTGCAATAGTGGTTGGGGGTGGGCGAGAGTTCAGGGAAACTGATGCAGTGGAGGGGATGGGGTGGGCAGGCACAACACAGATAAGCAGCCCACATTACAGTGGCTCATTACTGAAACTGGTTTTCAAAGCCTCCCGGAGACGCAGAGCTCCTCACTCAGCTATTCTTATTGCCCTGGTATTTGGCTGCTCAAAATTAGCTGCCTGCCTATCTGCCTCTAAGTCCCCTCAGCAGAAACTTCTCCTTTTGTCTCACAGATATTATGGAGCACACAGCATGCAGCGATAACAATGGGGATATTGGTTTCATTGAGGTCTTACCTTCTAAACAAACTGCACCAATGACCCCTTATACAGCCAAAGACCTTCAACCACCATTCTGCACTTGCTCAGCCTATTGTCGAACCACTCCTTACTGCTGTCCAGGTGGCTGGGGTACACCTTCATAAGCCGTGGCAGCAAGGGGTAGACTGGGTTTCCCTGATCACTATTGGCATTTCAACATTATCAGTGGTTATTTTGTCACCTGGAAAGAAAGTCCCTGGTTGCAGCTTTCTGAACAGACCTGTGTTCCTAAAGATGTGTTCATCATGCACCTTTCCTGACAATCCCATGTTGATGTTGGTGTAGAGTGACCTTATTTCGCAAAGGGCCCCAGCCGCTCACTCGAACCCTGCCAGCCCCTCTGTGCAAGGCTGTCGCTGATCGCTCGAACCCGCCAGCCCCCACGCACTGGAATCCTGCCTCCCTCCCCCAGCCCTACCTCCCCCTCTGCATGAGGCTGGCCTCTCCACTCACCCCCTGCACATTCCTTTGACCTCACCGCCACCCCACTTTTTTGGCAAAAGTAGGCATTTTCCCATTTCTCTTGCCACCTGATCAAGTTGGCAAGAGCAAATGGGACAATGGCCACTGTTGCCAAAAAAGTCAGGACGGCTGGGACAGGGCTTAAAAAAGGGACTGTCCCTGTTTCCAAGGACCAGAACATCACCACGTTTAGCTGATGCGTCACTGTCAGCAGCAACTGGGAATTGTTTTGTTCTATGGCTTGCAGCAGTGCTGCTTGCATGACATCGCAATGTTCCACATGGCGACTCCTGTCTCGGCTCTGGAAATACTGCAGGATAAGGCACAAGGTGTTTGTAATGCTGACAAGAGGGCACAGCTGAGTGGGGTCCATGCTTCTTGGGCTATGACATACACATGGCTAAGCCAAGCTTTCAAAAAAAAGGTGTGAGAAAGTATGGTTTGTTTGACATTGATATCAGGGGAAGGAGGGAGGAAACTGCATCATGGGAGGCCAAAGCCAGGTTCCCATTCCCTCCGCGACAATGTTTTGGTCCCATGAGGCATTACAAGCCCTTCCCAAAACCTCCTGCAGCTAGGTTCACTGTGGTATAATTACCCATGGTGCACTGCTCTGTGCATTAATGCAAGCGCTGCTAGTGACGATGCACTCCACTGACAAAACGAGCGTGGTGTGGACACGCACGACCAACTTAATTACTTCGGCAGCTGGATGTCAACTTACATTAAGTCAACTTAACTTTGTAGTGTAGACATGCCCTAAGCAAAGATTAAAATCGTCAGTTAATGAGTAGGGAAGAAAGTGTGTATGTGTATATACGTATTAGGACTGGGTGAATCATTCTGCAGATCAAAAAAATAATTTTGGGTCAGTTCTTATTACAAAGAACAATATTTTACACTGATAGTATCTTTCATTTTGAAGGATCCACAAGTACTTCACTAATGAATACATATTACAACACTGAAATGCAGCTATTCCTGTGGTGGAAAACAGCAACAAGCACACTACATGCTACTTAACAGAGGAGGAAAGGAAAGTCTTAGCCAGAGACACTGGTGAAAAAGCCCTCTTCTTATGAAAACTACCATAGGATCTAATGTCAATGCAAAGCAGACAGTCTTCAGTCCACACAGAAAGTGATAAAAAAAAATGCAGTACAATTTTCTCATCCCACATATGAATATCCAAATCACATAGTGTTATCTGTAAGATGGGGATCATCTCTCTGCCTCACAGAGATGTTATGAGGATAGAACTGATGTTTGAGACATTTAATAGATTCATTTAAAGCCAGAAGGGACCATTAGATCATCTAGTCTGACCTCCTATATAACATAGGTGATAGAATTTCACCCAATTACCCCTGCATTGCAGCCAATGACTTGTTCAACACTGTAGCAATGTATGCCAAAGAAAAACCTATAAACAAGAAAAAATTTCTTCAGATAAAAAACACAACTCAGAATAATCATTTGCTACTCTGTAAAGCCTGAATGGGACTACTCATGTGCGTTTGCAGGATTAGGGAGCAAATTAGCCATCTGGGAAATGTGCAAGGGTTTATTTTTCAGTAAATACATTATATTGGTCAGATTCCCATTAAAATCAATAGTGTAAATTACTTTAGCAGCAACTCAGGATCTGGTCCTTTGTATCTGAAATATAGTATGGCCTTTTCTCTTTTGAAAAAACACTTAATCTCAGTAAGAAATAATGGTATTTATTAATAAGGCTGCAATTTAGTCACAGAGGTCACGGAAGTCACAGGATCTGTGACTTCCAAAGATCTCCATGACTTCAGCCAGCACCAGCTAAGAGCTGCAGGGTGCCCTGTCGCCTGCAGAAACAGGGAGCTGTGGGGTACCCCAGCCACCTGCAGCTCCCGGCCACCACAGGTGGCGGGGGGACCCCCAGAGCTCCTAGCCACCCTGGGCAGCAGGGGGACCCTCACCGCTCAGAGCTACCAGTGGAGAGAGCCCCTGGAGCTCCCAGCCCACTCACAGGTGCCCAGGCATCCCATTTTGTCATGGATATTTTAGTAAAAAAGTCAAGGACAGGTCACGGGCTTCCATGAATCTTTCATTATTGCCCATGACCTGTCCATGACTTTTACTAAAAATATCTGTGACAAATTCTTAGCCTTATTTATTAAATTATGCAGCTCTCATCTATACTTGGATATGAGCGAAAAAAAAAAAGACATGAAAGTTAGAAAATCTTTAGATTGTAATTTAAGATTTAAACTCAATGTATTTAATCCTCTCAATAGCAACTGGATTTATGCTGTGTCTTGGAATTTTTTTTATTAAATATCCTGTAACCAAAGCCAGATTATAAACATATCACCCTAGCTAATGGTTCCTGAACATCTGACTTCTGTTTTACTCACCAATCACCTTTACCAGTTTCACATAATCTCTCACATAACATTAGTTCAAGATTATATTTGCAGCAGATCTATCTTCATAAGAAGCAAAGAAATAATAAAACAAGTATTGTATTTTGTTAATGTCCCATATATAGAACTTCTCAATTATCACAGATTATTTGAGAGGCTCATGGATTTGTCAGTTCCTTCACTGGCTCATTGCCAAACAGACAGGGATCATTAAACCTCCTGCTGAAAGTGCTATCAGCACTTCCCTTCTGCCAATCATGTTTGCAGTAAGAAGACAGGAGGGGAGAGAATGAGTGTGTGTGTGTGTGTGGGGGGGATGTTTGGCACCCTAAAGTTTTTGAAGAAGAAGCAGGGAATTATTGTTTTTGGATACAGGAGATTAAAAGAAAACTGATATTGCTGAACCACAAAGTCTACTGCAGGAAGTGCTAGACAGGGCGGATCACATCGTCACCTGTTATATATAAGTGCAGCTCCACTGAAGTCAATATAGCTATGCCGATTTACACGGCTGAGGATCTGACCAGGAAATTGGAGGCAGAGCAGAATGAGAAAAGAAGAGTTTAAGAAACCAGGAGGAAAGTCAGGATCAAGAAAATAAAGTATACAAATGAAAAACATCACCAGGGAATCAGAATTCAGAGTAATTATTAGCATGTCATTCTACTCCATATTTTGCAACATGACAGATGTCTACTGAAAAAAAATATGCAATTTTGTAGGAAGAGGTTATTACCCATTCTCATAAACCTCCTTCCCTCAAGAGACAGGCCAGTTCCAGTGGGTGTGAAAGGGATACAACTAGGGGGACCAGATCAGAGGAAGAAAATATTGGGACACCGGGAGGGTGGGGTGGGAGTGCAAAAAAAGGGCCAACTGCTGCCGGCGGAGCAAAATATCAGGACAAATTGCATCCCGACCGATTTTATCGGGACGTCTGGTCACCCTAGATACAACAGTTCATAGGAACCAGAAATTTGCTGCCTCAGTTCTGTCCACACCTGGCTGCAGTAGTGGAACCCATACGACAGCTTTCAAGGCAGGGTGTTGAATGGGACTGGGCAAGTTCCCAACATCAAGCATGACACGCTGATCAATAATATAAGATGCACCTGTCCTGAAGTACTACCAGCCAGGAGAATCACTGACACTCCAGTGTGATGCACTAGAGAAAACTTTGGGTGTAGCGCTTCTGCAGGAGAGCCGATCACTTGTGCCAGCAAAACCCTGTTAAGATACTGAACAGGGGTAACACCCAGATAGAAAAAGAGCTTCTGGCTATGGTATTTGAAGTGGAGCAATGTCATCAGTTTACCTATCGCCACCCAGTAATAGTGCAATCAGACCACAAACCCGGAAAACCTATCATGGCAAAGCCCCTTCTTAGTGTTACAAAGAGCTTGCCACATATATTGATGCACCTCCACCTCTACCAGGTAAAGATCAGGTATTGTCCAGGACTACTGGTGGTAACTGAGACCCTGAGCATGGCATATATATCCAGCATCAGCAAGTTTGGGGAAGGGATCAGGATACTGAATTCATTAACACGCTGCACTACGTCCCACTTTCAACAGGAAAGCTGATGGAAATCAGAGGCTACAGAAAAGGACAGCCAATTCCAGGCAAGCCAAAAAATAAAATCCAAGTGCCAGTAAAAGCCAACCTATATTTTCAATTTAAAGATGATCTGAGAATGAAACATGGAATCATATTTCAAGGACAGAGTTGTTGTCCCTGCATCATTATGTAAGAATGTCATGCAGAAAATACGTGCCTCACACATCGGCACTAATAGCTGTCTTAGGGCAGGTCTTCACTACGGGGGGGGGGGTGTCGATTTAAGATACGCAAATTCAGCTACGCGAATAGCGTAGCTGAATTCGACATATCGCAGCCGACTTACCCCACTGTAGGGACGGCGGCAAAATCGACCTCTGCGGCTTCCCGTCGACGGCGCTTACTCCCACCTCCGCTGGTGGAGTAAGAGCGTCGATTTGGGGATCAATTGTCGCGTCCCAACGGGACGCGATAAATCGATCCCCGAAAGGTCGATTTCTACCCGCCGATTCAGGCGGGTAGCGTAGACCTAGCCTCAGACAAACTCAAGAGTGTGTTTACTGGCCAGGAATGACTACACACCTTCACTCTTTGACTAAGGGTATGACATCTTCTGGTTGTGTAATAACAGTCTTCAGAAAGACTGTCACCACATGATCTGCCCACCTGACCAAGGGAAAAGCTGGGAGTGGACTTCTTTACCTTTAATTTAAAGCAGTACTTGATTACAGTAGATTACTAACCAAATTTTTGGGAGGTCAAGTCCCTGCCGGATACAAGAAGAAAGTCAGTGATTGGTGAACTGAAGGCCCATTTTGTGAGCTATGGTATTCTGGACACTGTATTCATCCACAACATACCCCAATTTACCTCAGAAAAATTCAAGAAATTTGCTTGCCAGGGCCGGCTCCAAGCACCAGAGGAGCAAGCTCGTGCTTGGGGCAGCAGATTCCAAGGGGCGGCATTCCATCCAATTTTTTTTTTTTTTGCGCTTCACCGCTTTGGCCGCCCCTGCAGGTTTTTTCTTTTTGGTTTGCTACTCCCACTGCCCTGTAGGGGGCAGCTGTGTGGAGGACGGGAGCATCCTGCAGCAAGCCCAGCAGGGCAGCCCGCCTCCTTCCCTGCCTGCCGACCGGAGCGGCGGGGAGCCCTCCCGGCAGGCGGCGCCTGTGGAGGGGCCGCGTGGCAGTGCCCCGCTTAAGGAAGCCCTGGGGGCCCTCCTTCTCTCTCTCCCCCGCTAGCCGGGGTGCGCATTCCGTTGCCTGGGGTCTGCAGGTCCGGGAGTCCCCCTGCACCCACGGTCCCGCCGCCCCGCAGGTATTTTGTTTTTGGTTTTTTTTCCCCCTTCGCTCTGGCCGGCCAGTTTGTTTCCCGCCCCCCCAACCCCTTTGCTGCTCTGGCCGACCGGTTTGTTCTCCCCCCCGCCCCTCTTCGCCACTCCAGCCAGGGGCAGGTTTGGTTTCCGCCTCCTCCCCCCCCCCCCCCTTTGCTCCTCTGGCTAGCCTGGCGTTTTTTGCTTGGGGCGGCAAAAAAGCCAAAGCCAGTCCTGTTGCTTGCAAACGGAAATTTGACCACCACAACTCAACTCCTCCCTAGCATACCTACAGAGTAATGGTAAGATGAAATCATCTGTGCAAACAGCAAAGAGACTGTTACAGAAGGCGGTTTCTTATGGTTCAGACCCCTTCTTAGTATTTTTGGCACACAGCAGTACCCCATCACACTGGTGCCCAAACAATCCAGTGCAGACACTGAAGGGGCAAACCCTGCTCTCAACAGAGGGAGATCTGTTGCAGCCAGAAGGATGGAGACACCACTGAGACGAGATAGTCAACAATAAGAGGGAACAGGTACAAGAGTTCAAAAGGTCAGTCAAGGAGCTACTGGCCCTGGAGGCAGGCACTCCTGTAAGGCTCCAGCCATTAGAGACATACCAGAAGAGATGGACTAAAGGAGTCATGAGATGCAATTGCACCCACGTCATACGAGGGGACTACACATGAGGGACAAGTGATCTAGAGGAACAGGAGACACTTATGAGCCTGCAGACACAAGACCCTGAGAGAGCCTACAGAGATCATTGCATAATGGTGAGACAGAGGTCAACCCCACAGGCAGGGAAGGGACTTCACAGAGAGATAGTTTGCTAGACTCAGAAACAGGTGACGGGGAGACAGCGATAGATCAATCCTGATGTAGTTGCCTGTTGAGGAGACTAAACTATCTCAAAGACCATGGAATCAGCTGAATTTCTGGTAAAGACAAAACTCCAATTTGGCTATGTTCTAGCAACTTCTCACTGAAGGGACGGGGGTTGGAGTCTGGGCATCATTTATGGACGGAGCAGTGCACAAAGTTTAATAAAGTTACACTTGTTTAAGTTAACCTGCATTCAGCTTCCTTTTTTGCTAATGAAACAGGGTAGGAGAAAACAGCCAGCCAATCAGCACAATGCAAAGAAAGTCCAGTCAAAACTCAATAAAGTTCTCTGAATATCCAGAGATCCCTGCTTTGGCTGCTTCTACTTTTACCTGCTGGGATCTTTGGCTGGTTCCTCTGCAGTTTCCCCTCAAGGCCACATAGCAGGGGGAAGGGAGGCACCACCAGGGTCTTGACCCCAGATTTTGGGAGGTTTCCCATGCACAGTTTTGGGTCCTGAGGGGTGCTGGGACAAGGGATGGATCATCCTGGTTGGGCCCATTTTTCCCTTCTCCTCCCGGTGCAGAAGTCCCTACTTCGGCTGCTTCTGCTCCAATCATCTTGTACTGGAGAGGTTTTTTCCTAATTACCTGTTTTGTAATGTGTTTCTGGGTACTGCTGTTTAACTTCTATTTTCCATGCTCTTATCTCCAAACAAGATTTTTCTAAATTTAATACAAGTTTCCATCGTAAGTTTGTATTTGATCATGGCCAGTGCAGTACATCAGGACTACATTAAAAAGTTAGTAAGGCAAGGAGGAATCAGTAATGAGATTGAAGGGAGGGGAACAGAAGACAAACAACAGAACACATGGTCTTGGTCTCTTGCTCTCTCACTCACTGTCTCCCTCCTTACATTTTTTTGAATGCTCCAATGTCAGATTGACCAAAAACGTCAACCATAAGCTGGCATTTGGCAATCACATCAGAGTAAAGTAATTGTATATTTTATTTATTTGTTCTTTAAACTTAGAAAATAACACAAAGTGCCTGTGCCTGAACACCCTAGGTGCTTCTGACAAACACTTAAAAATACAATCAATCATAGAAAGAAACAACCACCCTATAACATACTACTAAGTAACCAGGCAGCACTAAAATAAAAATAATACCCCCTTTTTCCTCTACTACTTCAATAGCCCCCTAAGACTATACAATTTGCAGTGCACCATGAAAATCAGCTGACATAAGCTATTTCAAACTTAGGTGGAAACGCATTCTAAAGGAAAGGCATCCTCATGGAGAACACCCTGCTGGAAGTCTCCTCTCTTTTATACCAAGGAGAGCCATTTCAAGAGCCTCGGATAAGCTCCAATATGGCAGTTAGTCACAAGAAGAAGGAAGTCACTTAGGATCTTCTCTCTCATACATTTATAGCTTTAAGTCCAACATGCTAAAAATCAACCTAGAAACCCACAGGTAGACATTGCAGGTCATGGAGCACTAACTGAATATGCTCACAGTCAGACACTCCACTAATCTGCACTAAAGTGTAGGCTGCACTACTCTTAATTTCCCAATGGGTTTTAAGGTGCAGCACCCAGTAGAGCACATTACAGAGCTCTAGCCTTGAGGCACAAAAGACATGAATTAGGGCTTGTCTGCACATACTTTGTGTAGGATTTTAACTATATTGGTTTAAAATCCAATATAGTTAGATAAGTATAATCCCTACTGTGGACTCAGTTATACCAATACACCTTTACTTACATAATAGTGTTTATATTGGTGTAACTGTTCACAGAAGAGGTTGCACTGATCTAACTATATCAATTTCTAAACCAATATAGATGAAGTGAAGTGTGTGTAAACCAGACCTTAGAGTGATGAAGTTCATGTTGGAAAGAAAAGATCATAACCTCCTAACCAGAGACAAATGATAAAAAGCAACTTTGGCGGCTACTGCTGAAGATTATCATCCAGTGACAGCTGGGAATCCAACCAAACTCCCAGGCTGCAAACAAGAGAAAATCATCCTTTAACCCACCTTCAGTTTGTGATAGCTAATTTTGGTCATATCTTAAGGCTGCTTTCCCAGACCAACCAACCCTATCGTATCTGAACCGGGCCTCAGCTAACTCGTTATCTTGCATGCCCCAGTCTCCACAAGACAGTGTGAAAGGCACTCATTTGCTTGGTCTGAGTCAGAAGAGACAGAAATCAGAAGAGATAAAAATGGGTGTCATGAGCATATTGAAGACACCCACAGCCAATGCTTCTACATTAACTCTCTTAATGGCCTCGTACGCACATTGAGCAGAAGGACAAGATGGAACCAATCCTGCAGAATCTCCATAAGAGACCCTTCAGGGCAGAAGAGTAATCGTCCAACACCACCATCTAGGATCTCCCCAAGAAGTAAGAATGGAGCCACTCAAGAGCAGTATCACCAGCTCCTGCTGAGGTCCCAAATGAGTGAACACCACCTATAGAAGGCAACTAATACTAATACTATCAGCCTGGATACTTGATTTTCATCCCTCACTAGGAAGGGAGCATCCACCAATACTGCAAAAACAGTTTCTGTGCCATACATATGTTGGTTCTCAGATTAACAATGGTGAAGGAAATCTTGCTACTGTGAGAGTTATCTCATCACAACCTTCTGAATAATCTTTACTTTAAGGATGACAACAGTCCAGATTGTCAGTATGAAGCCGTTTATTGAACCTGGGATGCACCAGTGCCTTGAGCAAAGTTCTTAAAGGAGATGTTGATAATCTCCACCACTGGCCTTTCCTAGCCAAGATGGACATGGATCAAGAACATAGTGAATAAAGTGAGGAATAAGCAGTGTTAAAAAAGGCTTGAAAATTATTAACATAGAAGCCTAAAAAAAGGATGGCTTGTGGGTAAGGCACCAGAATAGGACTAAGGAAATCTGGGTTCAATTTCCAGCTCTGCCCCAGATTTCCTGTGTGACCGTGAGCAAGTCCCTCTATCTGTAGAACTGGAAAAATAATACTTCCCCACTTCACAGAATGGGAGGGTAAAGTAATTAATGTTTGTAAGGTACACAGATTCGAAGGGGTGTGGGCTATAACAAAATGTCTAGTTAGACAGATGCAGTGGGTTGAATCCTCCTCTGCACCCAGTAAGTGCTAGTTGCAGCTGAGGGGATGGACATTTGTATGTTCCTAACCCTGGAACCTATTTTCTGATGTCCCTGTCTTCAGAACTCAGCAATAGCTATTCTTCACTTGGACCAAACAGATAGCAAGCAAACAAACAAAAAAGCCAATGATAAAAAAGCTCATTGGGGTATCAGCACTGACTTTTTACGTATCTATCTGGCATAGATACTCAACTAGATACTACTGAAACTTCTCAATAGTGAAGTCAAGCTGAGGCAATCAAGTGTCACTTTTTGTTGTAGATCCTCATTTGACCCTTTTCCTATTAGTTTTTTGCCTTCAAGTTACTCCTATCTCAATCTGTATATTATTCAAGGAACTAGAAAGATATAACATGCTTGAAGGTTATATAATTAAACTTCAAAAAAGTTTAAGGGACCTTACAATGGTATGAATAAATCAAATAGAAAATTCAAAAGTAAGGCTAAAAATCTATGCTGACACTATGGCCTTACTCTTAATTCACCCCATTGAGCTAGATTCATATCAAGGTTATGGTTGGCTTGATGCTAAATTTCTGCTACTAGGTGAGGCCAAATTTAGATTAGAGAGACTGCTCACATGAAAAAGCCTTGTAGGCTCAGACCCAGGGTTTAAGATTTTGACACATTAACTAAAGGAGCTATAAAACTGGTTTCCTCTACCAACAAAATCAGTGAGAGTGTTGCAGTTGATTTCAATGACAGCATGAGTAGACTCGTTGCCCCCATGGCTGAGTGGAGATTTTTTTTGGTCAGTACAGGAACTGTGTGATTTCAGAATAATTCTAGAATATCAGTTTTTACGTCTTTCCCAAAATTGGTACTAAATTTGCTTCTTTGTTTATTCATTCAACAGGATAATGAAAAACATTTAAAACTACATTTAAAACCATTTAAATATATCTAGTACATATCAATCTTCACAAGCCTCATATCACAAGTACTGTTTCTTCTTGGTGAGGCAGACAGACAGGACATCTTTCAGAACGTGTCAGCGTCACCACCACCACCACATAAATTCAAAAGTTTGCTTATGAGCAATACAAGACTTATTGTTCCACAGCACTCAATCTCATTGGTAAAGGCCGAGTAAGACTTTAAAGGAAAGGGAAAGAGTTATTTTTAGCATCATTCACCCAGCCTTAATGACAAAACAGTTCTATACTTTGTTATCACAATATAAATTAGTAATGGTGTACTTGTGACACTGTTTGCAAAATAGCAGAAACAACTGATGATCTTACTTGTATTCCAGTAATGCATTATTTCCACTGGCTTATTATATAATCAGTAGTTTGAAACTAAACAAGAAAAAGGGTGTGCTGCTATTGCAAATAGATCATGTATAATGAGTAGGTTTAATTATTAATAAGCATTTGCCTAACATCTGTTTTTTTAAGAGTGCAGCACTGAGTTTACTATTTATTAGTGATATTACTGTAACAAACAGTAATTTAATCAGCAAGTTAGGAAAAGTCAGAAGAAACTAACAGTTCTTCGGGAATTTATTAAATATAGAATCATAGAATATCCGGATTGGACAGGACCTCAGGAGGTCCTCTAGTCCAACCCTCTGCTCAAAGTAGGACCAATCCCCAACTAAATCATCCCAGGCAGAGCTTTGTCAAGCCTGACCTTAAAAACTTCTAAGGAAGGAGATTCCACCACCTCACTAGGTAACCCATTCCAGTGCTTCACCACACTCCTAGTGAAAAAGTTTTTCCCAATATCCAACATAGACCTCCCCGACTGCAACTTGAAACCATTGCTCCTTGTTCTGTCATCTGCTACCACTGAGAACAGTCTAGATCCATCCTCTTTGGAACCCCCTTTCAGGTAGTTGAAAGCAGCCACCAAATCCCCCCTCATTCTTCTCTTCTGCAGACTAATTCCAGCTCCCTCAGCCTTTCCTCATAAGTCATGTGCTCCAGCCCCCTAATCATTTTTGTTGCCCTCTGCTGGACTCTTTCCAATTTTTCTACATCCTTCTTGTAGCGTGGAGCCCAAAACTGGACACACTACTCCAGATGAGGCCTCACCAATGCCAAATAGAGGGGAACGATCACATTCCTCGATCTGCTGTCAATGTTCCTACTTATACAGCCCAAAACGCCGTTAGCCTTCTTGGCAACAAGGACACACTGTTGACTCATATCCAGCTTCTCATCCACTGTAACCCCTACTTCCTTTTCTGCAGAACTGCTACCTAGCCACTTGGTCCCTAGTCTGTAGCAGTGCATGGGATTCTTCCGTCCTAAGTGCAGGACTTGTCCTTGCTGAACCTCATCAGATTTCTAATTTGTCTAGGTCCCTCTGTATCCTATCCCTACCCTCCAGCGTATCCTCCCAGTTTAGTGTTATCTGCAAACTTGCTGAGGGTGCAATCCACACCATCCTCCAGATCATTAATTAAGATATTGAACAAAACTGGCCCCAGGACCGACCCTTGGGGCACTCCGCTTGACACCGGCTGCCAACTAGACATGGAGCCATTGATCACTACCCGTTGAGCCTGACGATCTAGCTAGTTTTCTATCCACCTTATAGTCCCTTCAACCAGCCCATACTTCTTTAACTTGCTGGCAAGAATACTGTGGGAGACCGTATCAAAAGCTTTGCTAAAGTCAAGGAATAACACATCCACTGCTTTTTTTTTTTTAGGCTCTACATAGAATTACACTGGTTGTTTCTAAATGTTAACAGAATTTCTTGGAAAGAGCAGTGAGAGGGTCTTCTGTGCCCAGATCTCACCCTGTTCATGCAGGAGCTATGAGTGTGCCTTGCCCAGGAAGAACAAGGGGACAGGAAGCTCCTCATACATTCTTCCTACCATGAATCACTAGAAAAGCCAGCTTCAATCTGGCCATGCATATTTAGGGCACAATCCTGCTGCTTCTGAAGACAATAGCAAAAACCTGACTCTGGAATCAGGCCCTTACACAGTACGGTAAATCACATTCATAACACTGCACAACTACAGCATTTCTGCAGCCTTGGGTGCAAACTTAGGCATTTAACTTTTAATTTTGAGCACCAACTCCACTTTGGAGTCCTCAAAACCCTGTGGGTCAGTTCAGGTAACTAAATGTGGAATAGTGCCCCTATTTAGGGTTTAGTCCTGCATGTGCCAGAAGTGTCCCATGCTGACTGCTCTCAGCTTCCATTGAAGCCTATCTGGAGAGTATTCAACACTCTGTAGGAGTGGCCTTTTACGGGCCTAGATATGAATATTGGGCTTCACTTGTAGTTCCATAAATCAGAATTAATGCTATTTATCAAAATGAGAATGAGAAGATGCAGGACACACTGAAAGCCTGACAATTAATTTTGCCACTGTTTTAATTGAAACATTGGGCCAGATATTACAACTGCATCTGCAGAGATGTCGACACTCATATAGAGCTCCATGAAAATGGGCAGAAATATCAGTGGGGTTCTGCATGGGTGCAATTGCAGGATGAAGGCTTTGTCTGCTAAAATAATATGAGAGAGCTCACATAAGTTTCTAGACTTTCTTGGTAAGGAGCTGTTTATGTTATTGTGTACACCACATTATTTCAATTTTAAACATCAAGAAGTCATCAAAAAAATCAGATTTTCTTATTTCAGCAAGATATACCTAGGAGAAGATACTTTCTTTACAAGCTCTTTATCCCTTTCCTCATTCTTTTCAAATTACACCCACTGAACACTTTGCTCTACTATCAAGTATATTTTTCAGGAACAAAATATAAATATTTCCAGTGAAGTAAACATAATATGAACTCATTTGCCAAGTGCTTTTGTCTCCTTCCTGACTTATGATTGAGCTTTTTTTGAAATGAGGAAACAAATGAGATTTTCTATTTCCTCATCCTCATCTCTCAAGCCCATGTACCTGTGTGATTTATCATGGACTGAGAGGCAACACTGAAGACAAACACTAAATCTGACTCCATACCTAACTGTGAAAGAATCTTGTTGAAATATTAGGAGCAGATCTCTATATAAATGTTAGTTATTACATTGTTTCCCTGACTTTGAACCAGTATCAGATAAAATAACTGCCCTATGTAACTACATCTGGGAGTGGAGTTACATAATCAGGTTGGACTCCGTTACAATGAATCATCTCCACTTTGTCCCTGATAACACACTTTTCTACCCTTAACATGCACACGTGTCTGCTTCACAGACACAACATGCCTTGGGTTGGGTAGGGACCAAAAAGACTCAGAGCAAAAAGAGTCCAGCATGTGGAATAGGCACTACTATACCGTGAAACTTGCTTACTCACTGATAGCAGCATGTGTGTACAGTGCTCTAGGGGATACTTAAAGAGTACTCATGTCACCACACAGGATTGAGCCCATAATGTTTGATTCACTGGAGACAGGGAGTTTACTCACTCCATAAGTAACTAATTCAAAGCTTCATTGGCACAATGAACTGAGTGTACAAAAGTAATCATATTTGCTTACAGAAGTTATTTATAAAAGCAGGTGAAAAACTCAATCTGGCTTTGCAGTGAAATTATTATATTAAACCATAAACATTATAGGCCTGTGCCTAGGGACCCAGCTCCTGGTGATTACATCACAGAGTCTTCTTTATTAAAAAAGTAAGTTTCTAACCTCATGATTGTAAAGCAAAGCTTGAAAACATGAACTGGGCATAAATGATGTAGTGACACCTGCCTGAAGACTTGTCTTCACTGCACTGTTATCCACATTTGAGTTAACTTCTCTCAAATTAGCCTAGCTCAAAGAAGAGCAGTGTCACTGCAATACAAGGCTCAAGCTGCACAGAGTGACTATTAACAGCACAGGGTAGTTGAGTTCCCCCATATTACTAGCTCAAGCATCAGCAGCACTTCACTCCGTACCCTCTGATGGGCCACAAAGCACCTCTGAGATAGAGATTGTGTGTGTGTGCATAGGAGTCAGGTTAAGTACAACACTAACACTGCAGACCACCAGTGGAACAATAGCTCTGAGGGATGTAGAATACACACAGTATCTGTATGGGGGAATAATTGCAAGACCAACTACTGAGCTGATGTAGGGAGAAGGAGACTTGTAAAACTATCCCCCAAAAGGCATTTAAACCTAGCAGGCAGAAAAGCAGTGCAGCCACATACAGCCCACCGACTCAAGCAGATACATGCTAACTGCAGGGGTAAGTACTTTGGGAAGGTAGGAGGGGGAGAGAAGCTGCTGCTGCTCCCTCTGCACCAGACAGGGGACTCTTATACTGTTGTTCCTGTCTCTGAAAAAGTGGGGGGCCCTAACACTGAAGTAAGGGGATGGAATGGGACCCCTGTGGGAGTGTTCCTAGGGATCATGATTGCCTGAGGCTGGGCCTGCTTCTTTAGTGATCTAAAGCAGTGGTTGCCCACCACTGATCTAAAGCCTCATCTCCTAGTAAAGAACTACATTCACACCACAGTTATCATTTGACCCAGTTTCTAACCAGTGACTCCATCTGTATATTTACTAAAATAGTCACAGCATCTAGTAAAACCACAAAGACACAAACTTTGAACAATTAAAGAAAAATGGCATCAGAACAAGAAGTTTGTTAATAAAACAGATAGTAGCAGGGGAAAGCCAAAGCAGATAGAGAAGAATTAGATGTTATGTTTGTTTATTTATTGATTTGGGGAGGGGGAAGAGGGCAAATTTTTTGCGGGGGGGAGGCAGAGAAAAGTAGTAGTCAAAATATACATATATAGAAGAGGACACTCTTAGGGACAAAGCCTCAAAACGATAAGCGTGAATGAAGGTGAAACAAGGAGTAACAAAATATGAATTACACAAGACTGTTGATTGTTAGACTACAAAAGGAACAGACTGAAGTTTTGCTTGCATCATCTTTTGGATCTTAGTTTCTTAGATTTTGTCTTACCTTACTTGTATTTATACACAATCTTTTTCAGCAAAATTGTTGCTTTTGAAAGTGTATAATATGATAAACAGCATCATGATTGGAGACAAAATAAGTGCAAGTCCCAAGAGCTATGTCTCTGTTATACTCATTTGTACAGTGCCTAGCACAAAGGGGCCTGGGTCCCTATTGACAGTAGGCAATATTGCAATATAAATAATTAATAAAAACAAACAGCAGTATTTAGAGAGAGCGAATGCTACTATAAGCAAGAAGTCCCAAAGTCTCCCTTATCCCTACAAGGGATTACTAATTCCTGGGGCTCATAGTAATACACCTATATCTTACAAAACTGGGCCCTCTGTGAAGATGTATTCCAGGAAACATCTGTGAATCCAGAAATGCTGTTTGCCCCTTTCTCACACAAAACATCCTCATGACAGAGATCTTTAGACTTCTAGTGCTTTAACAGACAACTGCTCTATGTTATATTTGGAAAATAATCTCAGTGTTAGCATCTTTTTCCACGTGCTATTTCATTTTTCCTTAGCCTCCTCAGGGGAGGTTCCAGACATGGCTACCTGTGGAGTTGACAACCTATTCAACATAGAAGTCACTTATCTTACACAACCTAAAATGAATAGAAATGTTCTTTTAAAAACAGTTAACTTAAAGGTTTGTCTTTTGTTGGTGTAAATTAATGTTTCAATCAAAAGTTCCTACTGCCCAAGAATCAGCAAGTAAAACAGATCAGATCAGTTTCAGTGTCCCAGATGAATAAAATATAAAGATCAATTTTGAAAAATCATCATAATAGTTAGATGTGTAAAAGTCTTACCATATCACCAACTCCGTTCCTGTTCTTTCCATTTTAATATCAGGGTGTTGTTAATAATATTGACGAGAATTTTCTTAAATATAATTTTTACCTAAAAGTATGATCCAGGACCCTAACCTGCAAAACACTTATGTAGATGTTTAACTTTACTCACTTGAGTCCTGATTTTGCAAAGAGAGTTACAATCATGCTTAAACTTTATGTACTGTAGTCCCACTGACTTAAATTTTGTGTTTCAACTGACACATTCTCTTGCAGTGTTTATTTCAATGGATGGCACATAGTGCACAAATTTAAGCACGTTTTAGTCTTCACAGAATTAGGACTTTGAGTAGTCCCATCTATAAAACTGGTCATGTGAGTAAAATTGCACACCAGCTTAAGTATTTGCAGGATTGGGTTCTAAAACACGAATGCTTCAGGATCCAGCCTTCTAAGTCAACAGAAGTTTTGCAATTGATTAGTGGGAACAGGAATGGACTATGACCTCACTATAAAATGGGGGATATCTCCACTGACTTCCATTTATACTGGTTTAAGTGAGATCAGGATAATCAGTTCCAGATAATTCAATGCAAACTGCGCAATACAAACATTTTCACCTAAACAGCTACTGGTTAGGAGCTACCTTCCTATGTGGCCTCTTAAATAGGTTTTTTCTTAGCCTTAATTTTAACGAGGACAATAATTAACCAGTATACATGTGCTTATTCTGGTAAATGTGAATAGTTCTTGACAGGGTGAGCTTATTATAAATTGTAACACCTCAGAAATCCTGTATGTAACCCTTACCATCCCAACTATGTAGAGATGTGATAACTATAAAGGTGGGAGGTAGTAAAACAGAGGCTTGATTTTTCAAAGTGCTGAACCTCCCCCACCCTGCCAGGGCCCACTCCAGGGTTTTGGCCACCCCAAGCAGCCAAAAAAAAAAAAAAGCCGCAATCGCGATCTGCGGCGGCAATTCGGCGGGAGGCCCTCTCTCCGGAGTGGCCACCCCAAGCACCTGCTTGACAAGCTGGTGCCTGGAGCCGGCCCTGGCCCCTGCAAATTAAGTCAATGGGAGCGGAAGGTGCTCAGCACCTTTGAATACCAGGCCGGAGGTAGCCAATGCCCCGGACAGCAGCAGATCACAGCCAAAGGATTAAAACAGGATTTTAATCTGAAATGCTACTTTGTGCCCCAAGACATTTTTGAAGCATCAGTATCCTGCTATCAAAGCTTTGCGAGTGCGTGCGTGGAGAAGTCCCCAGGATCGCTACTCTTCACCCCGCTCCCGGCCCGGAGCAGGGGAGCTGGAGCTGGAGACGGGCGCTGCACCTATGGCAGTGTCGGCAGCAGCCTGGGGAAGACAGAGCGACACCTGCGGCTCCCTCCTGCCCCAGTGCGGCGAGGGGCCGAGCTGGGGGCCACCCCCGCGCCAGGGAAAGGCTGGGCAGCCGGGGTTGTGCTGGGCAGCCCCCAGCGAGGCGGGGAGCTGGGCAGGTGCAGAAGGCGGCGGCCGTTGGGAGGTGACCTGACGGGACCCCAGGGGCGGTCGGTGCCGGGCGCGAGGGGGACGGTTGGCAGCCCCGGCGGCTCTCACCTCCGCTCCTGCTCCAGGCGGTGAAGCAGACAAAGGAGAAGGCGGCGCTGAGGCACAGAAATGTCACGATGCTACCGGGCTTGAGCCTCATCTCCCCGCATGCCCCAGCAGCAGCCTCTCCTCCGGCGGCGCCGCCAGCAACCCTGCGCCCGCGCTGGCCCCGCGACTCCCAGCGCTCACACCGACCGCCCTCAGCGGCGGCGGCTCTGCCTCCGGCAGCCGCCCGCGGCCACGCCCGCCCCGTCGGCGGCGCCCACCTGCCAGGACACGGCCCCCTCCGCCCTCTAGCGCGCTCCTGCTGGCGGCGTTGCTGCGGCAGCCGCCCCTCGCCTCTCCCGGGAGCGCCCCCAGCCGCGCCCTGTTCTGCTCCGAGGGACCGGTGTGGGACGGAGCTCCGCCCCCGCCCCCTGCAGCTAGCAAGGCTGCAATACCGCCTCCGCCCTGCCCCGTGGCCATGCACACACTAGCGTCCCGGGCCGCAGCCGTCCTTCCTCGTTCTCCCTGGCTTCACAGGGCCGTGCCGGGTCATCAGGCTTACTGCCGCCCTGCCCGCTGTATTCCCCCAACCCAGGAGCGCAAGAGGACACCGAGCCCTTCAGCGCTGTCCTGAACGAAGGGCACAGTCAGCCCGCGAGAGCAGAGTGGGCTCCCCTGCCCCTGGTTGCCTCTTTACTGCAGTGGAGAGCTGTAGTCTTCCGTGTGACCCATTTAATCTGCACGGAGACCAATGGAACAATGTGAACCACCTTCTTTCTGTTAAGTGAAAGTGGCCCTCCCCATGCCCCAGTCCACTTGCCAAGCACCTCTGACTTCCTTCCCAGTTTAAGAAACTTTCTAGCTCCCACTCCCGTCACAAGCACCTGCCCCAATATCTATCCCACGAACTGCCTCCAAACCCAGCGCTCACTCAAGTGACTAAGCCCTAATCAAACTTGGCCCAACTGTTAAGCCCTTTTAGTAACCCCAAAAGAGACAACTCCTATTGAATTCTAGGAAAGGGGTGGCCGCTAGCCTACCCTTGTCATAAAGCCCTCCCCCCTCCCCGCCTAAGGGGAGGAGCTACTAAAACTAGGGTTCAACTGATCACTTGGGACAACCAATGATTAAACAGGATGGGAGTGAGGGTCATAGGTACAAAATCAGGGATCCAGAGGGGGGTACTGAGCAGAGAACCCCAGACAGCACCCACTGCTCCTCAAAGGTGTCTAGGGAGCCAGTGGACACCACCCAAAGGAACTCTGCCTGGATGCATGAAACATGGAGGAACAGAAATAGGCCCCACAATTGTAGAGCAGCTCCCCATCCAGCATCCTCCTCCTTGTATCATAGATGGCCACTTTAGACAGCACAAGGAAGAGATTGATGAGGTGGTCTCGTGACTTTGTGGGGCCATGGATAGGGTGTGCATATATGAAAAGGTGTGGGAAAAGTGCAGCCAGAATCTCAAAAGGAGGTTCCAGAGGAACTGGAAAATGGGCTGCAACCTGGCTTACTGCAGATAGATGTGCGCCAGGGTCTCCCTCACACCACAAAAGGGACAGGTGTCAAGGATGGGAGTGAACCGTGCCAGGTACACGACCGTGCTCACGGCTCCCAAAGGAGACAAGATAATATATTTTATTGGACCAACTTCTGTTGGTGAGAGAGACAAGCTTTCAAGCCACACAGAGCTCTTCTTCAGGTAGCTGGAAAGTTTGTCTCTCTCACCAACAGAAGTTGGTCCAATAAAAGATATTAACTCACCCACCTTCTCTCTCTAATATCCTGGAGTCAACAGGGCTACAACACCACAGCATATAAACTCCTAAAGAGTCAAGTATTGGACAAGTACTAACCTGACTATTCACTCAACTGCAGAAGCCTGCTAATCTTCCCCAAGCTCTGCTGACAAATTCCTGGGACTTGAACCCCATCCTAGCTGCAGAAGCTCTCTCCACAATCTCCCACTGACACAAGTGCCTGGTCCAATCCTGTTTCCCACTACAGAAACCTTCATGACCTGGTATGTTTATTTGAATGCGTGCTGTTTGCCACACAAGTCAAAATACCATAATTGTGTCTATAGCAACGTGTACCCAGCCCTCTAAAAACACACAGAAAATATCAGTACAGCTATTGTATTTGGATTTGAATGAACAATCCTTGTCTCATGTTAACAATATGCTTATCACAGTTGGATAAGTACACCAGAACTCTGAAGTTCTCTCTCTTTTTTTTTTTAAAAAAAGGGAAAATTAGGTACACAAAACTGGGTTAATATAATTAGCATTTAAAGGTCTAGACACATCAGTGACATTTCCCTCCCATCTAACTCAGTTCTCTTATAACATATGCATAAATATTAAGATACACATTTACCTCTATCCATTTGAGCACACCCTTCTGTTGTTGTACAGTGCCTAGCACACAAACATAAGAGAACTGCCCCAAATCTTTATCTATATGTACTTATAATATGGCCGAGTTACAGGGGCAATGGGAACCTTAAATTTGGAGCTTCCCAGTTTTCACTGAGACCTTAAATTTGAATGGAACCATGTTACTTTAAGTATAAATTTATATAGTGAGAAAGCCCCCTCCTAATCTTCCTTTACACCTTAACAATGGGTGATCTTACCCTTCACATGGCTTTGACAACTAGGGTGCCCAGATAGCAAGTGTGAAAAATCAGGATGGGGGTGGGGGACATTAAGAGTCTATATAAGAAAAAGCCCCAAATATTGGGGCTGTCCCTACAAAATCAGGACATCTGGTCACCCTATTGACAACTCTATTTTCACCAATAACTCACAAATCTACCTCTCCACTCTGGATCAGTCTTCCTCAGTCCAATCCCATATCTTGGCCTGTCTTTCTTACATTTCTATTTGAATGACAGACAACAAACTCAGTATGGTCAAAAGTGAGCTCCTGATTACCTGCCCCCGCCAAAATTTTCCCCTTTCACTCTTTTACTTTGTCATATAACTCAGTGGTTTGAGCATTGGCCTGCTAAACCCAGGGTTGTGAGTTAAATCCTTGAGGGGGCCACTTAGGGATCTGGGACAAAAATCCATACTTGGTCCTGCTAGTGAAGGCAGGGGGCTGGACTCAATGACCTTTTGGGGTCCCATCCAGTTCTATGAGATAGGTATAGGTATTGTGGGCCATGCCAACATCCTCCTAGTTAATCAGGCCTATAATCTGTGTCTTATTGACTCTGCCCTCTCATTAGATCAACATCCCAGGCTGTGTCTATATCTTCCTACACAAGATTTCAAAGAAGTCTTATTGCATCTAACTACAACACTAAACTTTCTTCTATGCCATTTCACACCTTGACTACTAGTACAATTTTGTCCTGTTCAGGTCCATTTGGTTGGTAAGATCATCTATGTGCCCCATTCTTACAACATCCTCCTCCTCAACCCTGCCTTGAGTCCCTCCCCTCTTATTTCACCATATCAAATACAAACTTCTTGAGTGCGAGCCACAAAGGTACTACTGCAATCCACAAAACTCTCACTTGGCTGCCACCTAACCCTGTAGGCACCTAAATTCACTCAGTGCCTACATTTCTGCAGTAAACGTTCCCTAGGTACCTATATTTCTGCCTCTGACCATGTGCACTACTGCCTCCCTCTAGGCACCTGGACACTTATCTCCCACCCCAAGCCCAAAGCAATTTACAAACTAAAGAAGCAGGAATTCAGCTGCTTAACTCACATGCAAGGGACTGATCCAGTAGGTGTGCTCAGAGGCCATCTACCAGGTCAGGCCTCTCAAGTAAGCTCACCCAAACCACCTGGGAAAGGGTGGGAAAAGGATCAGGATCTCCGTTATAAAACTAGCCTAGGAGCTAGGGTACTTCACCTAGGATGTAGTAGACATCCCTCACCCCAATTCAAGGCCCTCCTCCTGAGAGAGAGAAGGGATTTGTACAGGGATTGGCCACCTCTTGGGCAACTGCTCTACCCATTAGGCTACAGAGTGATTCTAACACTTTCAGTTGCTCAGCTAATATTTATTAAACAATTTAATTGAAACATATGAAACACAAGTAGAACAATTTCAATATGACAGACTAAGGGAGACCCACATCAGAATATTCTGTAGCCTCGTGGTTACAGCACTTACCTGAGAAGTGGCTGATCTCTGTTCTTATCTGTTCTTCCCTCAGTTGGAGAGATGACTTGAACTGGGGGTCTCCTACATCCTGGGTGAGTATCCTGGCCACTAGGACAAAGATTATAAGGGAGGGCTGTCTCCTCCTACCAGCCTCTTTTGATTTTGGCCCCACAGACCACTTAGAATAGAATTAATGGAGATATCCTATCTCCTAGAGCTGGAAGGGACCTTGAAAGGTCATCAAGTCCAGCCCCCTGCCTTCAGTAGCAGGACCAAGTACTGATTTTTGCCCCATATCCCCAAGTGGGGCCCTTAAGGATTGAACTCACAACCCTGAGTTTAGTAGGCCAATTCTCAAACTACTGAGCTATCCCTCCTCCAACCCAATGCCTATCTTCTCCTGGTTTGCAGATCACAAACCAAATGAGGTGCCTCCCTGCAACTTGGATTTAGGTGCCTAGTTCTGAGAGGGGCAGGGCTTAGCACACACCCCTTTCCTCAGCATCTCCCATTGGGTAGCTTAGATGGCCTCCCACCTAGCGTGCTAGGTCTGTGGATCACAATCTCAGGCGCCTATCTTTCCCCATTCATTGTATGGGAGCCTTGGAACCTAACTCAGGCTTTGAAGATCACAAAGGTGTTCCTGCAATTTTCTAGGCACTGAAAAGTTAGGTATTGTGATGCTTGGCATTGCAATGCTGAGGTCCCTTTGTGGATTCCAGTCCTGGTCCTCACCTTTAAGGCTTTCACAGTTTACTTCCCACTCTATCTGCTCCACTATCTTATTCTTATTTTGTCAATTATCCCTTTGTACCACCAACAAAGCCAGCATCCATTACCTATTTGTCAGCTTTCCCTCAAACATCTTTTTGCTCTTTCCCATGTTCCTCGTGTGTAGGATGCTACCCTAAAAAAAAAGTGATAAAATCCATAAAGCTATTTCAACCATGATACTTAGGGAACACTACTAGCTGGTAATGGCTAGGAAATCATTAAGCCAATCTCCTTTATTTATCTCAATTAAGCAAACAACACAACCCTCTAGATCTATAAATAGAGCATACAGCTAATTTATGCAAAACATACTTGCATCACTATTAACCCGTATTTCCCTTAGCTCCTCCATTTGGTTGGTTACCCACTAATTCCATTCATATTAAATTAAGATTAGATTCCCTTGGGGACAGGAATTCTATTTTACTATATGTCTGTACAGAACGTGGCATACTATGGCCCTGATTTGGTTGAAGCCTCTGTGAGCTGCTGCTACTACTACTACAAATAAAAAATTTTGACTTCTAAAAATAAGCTAGTTTATCTGAGGCACTCACAGGTTACATGCTGCTTCTCAACTTCTATTGGTACAACCTTCCTTTGAGCTTTTAGAAGTGTAATAATAAAATGATTATTAAGAGAAGTAAATTATATACGTTGATTATTATTCAATAATACCCCTGGGTGTGCTAAACATCTTACAGCAACATATGAATGCAGTCTCTTCGATGCAGAGTTTGCACCCTAGTTTCCAACATGAAATGTTATAGGAGGACAAATGAAGCTAAGGAAATAGGAGAAATACCCAGTTACAATGACAGTATAAGATGAGGACTTGGAATTGAAATGTACACAAAGTTTAGTCACTCCCGTTTAATTTAACATTTAAATAGCATTTTTCATATTCCATGCCGTGAGCAGACACCTTTCTTAGCTTGCTCTCAAACAGTCCACATACAACAGAGAGTCCCCAGACACCCTATTCCTGGGATCTGGTTTTATATTATTTTACTATTAATAAAAGTTTAGTTCAAAACTTCTCCCTAAGATTATCTATTCCTGAATTACTCCTATCTGACTACTCAGCTCAAACCAGGGCTTAAATTCTCATAGCGTATTTCCTGAAGCTCCCCACACCCTCCCCATTCAGGGCTCCGGGCTTCAGGTGTGAGGCAGGGTTCTTGGGGTTCCAGCCCTGAAAGGTAAGGTGTGTGTGTGTGCGTGTGTCCACCCACACACTAGGACTCAAGCCCCACGGGATGTGCCAGGGGTGACTGTGGACTCCCTGAAATTGGCTCTCTGAACCCCCCCGCCCTGAGGTTTGAAAAATAATTTACCAGAGCTCTGCTCTGGACAGCCCCGGCTGAATTTAAGGCTTGATTCAAACCCTTTTGTTCTAGAGATCCCCTCTCCTCTCACCTTATTTATAATGACTCCCCCACACACACACCTCAGCAGAACCCAATATACATTCCTCAGCAGGATGCAAAAATAGGCCTGCAAAAGAGGTGGGGTAAAAACACTGATAGCATGTTACACAAGAACTTTACAAAGCTTAGCCAAATCTTTGCACCTCCTCTGTGAAGTGAGTAAATAATATTAATCCCAATTCATCCCTAATATAACTCCATTGAAGCCATTGGAGTTACACCAGAGGTATTTCTTTCCAAAGGCCACACAGTGGGTCATATTCATTGGTAGTGAAAATAATTATTACAGTGTAAATTAATTCTTTTTGGGGATAGAAAGACAATTAATTCTTTTGGGAAGGATCTGGGGTTGAGAGGAGAGAGCAAGCAAGAAGAAATTAATTTATGTCCAGTGGTTAGAGTACTGACCTAGGAGATAGGAGAGCTGGGATAGTCCTGCTCCAAGGACTATTTTTACTATTTATCCAAAGTAGAACAATTTTAAAAGGAGACATTATTCTGCCCCGTCAGAATATCCCATGGCTCAGTGATTAGAGCACACGCTTGAGAGATGTGGAAGACTCTTCTTCAAGCAAAGGGGGAAATTGAACCTGGGTCTCCCAAGTGCATGTTCTAACAGAAGCAGTAGACTAGAAGTTATAAGGTGAGCATGCCTGGATTCTGAATGGAGTTTCATTCAGTGGATGGGCTCTGAGCACACCTACCAGCTCAAGACCCACAGGCAAGATAGGCACGCCTCAACCTATCTTTTCCTGGTTTGGGAATCATGCTGGGGCTTAAACAGGAGATAGGCATCCAGTGCATATGCCCACAGACAGAAGCTTAGGGCTTTTCTACATGGCGTCAGAAAAATGCTCCTGCCTCCTGCAAACTACCTTTTAGAACGGGGTTGCTCAAACAGGGGTCGCCTTCCAGCAACTCCCATTGGCCCGGAGCAGCGATCCGTGGCCGGTGGGAGCCGCGATCGGCTGGACCTGCGGACGGGGCAGGTAAACAAACTAGCCCGGCCCGCCAGGGGCTTTCCCTACACAAGCAGCGACCCCAGTTTGAGAAACCCTGTTTTAGAATGTGCCAGCAGGGCAGTTAGAACATTCTACAAATCACACCCCTCCAGAGCCCTTTGCTGGCACCATGTAGACAAGACCTTAGGCACCTACAGAACTTTTACCCTAAAAATGTAGGTGCCAAGTGAATTTAGGCACCCACAGCAATTTACAGCAGCCAAGCAGGGGTTTTGTGGATCACAGTGGAGCCTAAAACTGGGATTTAGGTACCTGAATGTGGAGTTTGATGCCTAATTACCTTTGTGGATCTGGGCCTATTTTCCCAGGACAAAGCAAAGCAGAATGCTTCAGTTCTGTTTACTGCTTTAAAATGTTGGTGTGGCCTGTGGCAGTCATTTCTTCAACCTATTTGCCTTTTCAATATACTCAGAGCAATAAAATATATTACTTGTGATCAGGATAGTTGTATTAATACTGAATACATAAACTTCTTCTAGGCATTTGAGATAATAGTTGTTTTGAACAGCAGTCACATTGCCCATGGAAAGGTTAGGAAAACACCATCAAATCACTAAAGGAAGCAGCTGGCTAACTAAATTAAAAACAACAATCTGACATTAGTAAAACACCACAATTTATTTTCCAAGTTCATGAAGGCATCCAGTGCCAGAAACATACAAAGAAGCCCAAAGGAACACCCAGCCTCAGACACTTCATGCCACACTCCCAGTGGGCATGATACATTACTTTTCAGAGAGATGTCACAAATATAACATACATTATTGGAATAAATACTCAAAATAGCAGGATTAGTTTGTATTAATTGCAGATCACATTCATGTTTACTCTCAGGTATCCTTGGTTACTTAATTTGAAATTATCAAAGGCACCTAAGGGAGTTAGGCAGCTAACTTCCACTGAACATCAATGGAAGTTTGATTATCCCAACCTTCCTTTTCCATGCTGACAGTATACTGACAATTAGTCTCTACATAAGGCAATGATGAATGGATATAGTTTGCAAATTTAGCACCACCAATCCTGATATTCACATCAGGTCTGCATTTAATCATGTGTACACTCCTGATAAAAACAAATGCTTTACACAAGTCACATAATCTTGTGTAGTCTAGTTATAGTTTAGGAGGTAAGAAATTAATATGGCCGAGGGAGCCACTAGAAAGGCTGGGATTAGAACTCAGCTATTCCTGCTTCCTAACCTATTCTCAGTCACTAAACTAAGCTGCTGGTTGCTGGGTTTGTTTTGCTTTTAGCAATAAAAATACCAGTCTTCTTTAATCTGTATACAAGCATTTTACATTATTAATCAATTTGCTTGTCTCTGTTATGAAGCCATAAAAGTGAACATGTCTAGGATGTGGTTGGGCAGATTAAGCTGATCACATTGAAGTGGAGGATGCTATAATTTAAAACACATTAAATTTTAGTTTATTTTCAGAGCCAGCTAGTAAAATTTATTATCATTTGTCCCCAGAAACTAATAAAACACTGAGACAACATATAGGGAAAAGTCTGGTGTAGGCTGTCAAAAATGCATTAGGAGGTTAGTTATTAAGCTTTACTCTGAAGCAAATAGTTACTCAGAGAATGTTGAATTATGATGATCACTTACTTAATAATGAATGCAGGGAGTGGAGAAATATGTTAAACTGTGGAGAATTAGGGTGTGGGGTTTGGAGGCTGGGCACATTTCAACTCTATTGCATCAATTGTTCCTCAAAATATAAATATTCCAAAAGTAGTTAAGGTTTCACTTCCTGGCATAAAGTCAGAATTTTCTGGAAAATATGACCTCTTTATTTGCTCCATTCCTTTCAAGACTCTCTCCTTACCTTTCTGTCAATGGTGTCTTTAAACTTACTTCCTTTTGTCTATGTGAGAAAGCTGCACTGCTATAACTTGATTATGTCAAGCACGCTATCAATAAATAAATATTAATAATGTATCTAGCCATGTGAACTCCAATTCCTCATGTTTCCAATCATTATTAACCTATTGCTGATGCAGCGGACAACAGGATCATGTTTCCAGTGGCATGTCAAATACATGGACAAAATCTTGATTTGATCTGTAGCAGTTTATTAGCTAATCTCAAAATAAGATATTGGACCATAAAGTAGAGTCACTTGTAACACACAGACACATATAACCAAAAAGTCAGTGATGGAATTATTTAAGGAAGGGAAGAGAAAGGTATTGTGAAGAGGGGATTCTTATACACCTCTACCTCGATATAACGCTGTCCTTGGAAGCCAAAAAATCTTACCGCGTTATAAGTGAAACTGTGTTATATTGAACTTGCTTTGATCCACCAGAGTGTGCAGCCCCGCCCCCCCGGAACACTGCTTTACCGTTATATCCGAATTCATGTTATATCAGGTCATGTTATATTGAGGTAGCGGTATATTTGATATCCCTCAAAATTCATTTTACACAGAAAAGTATACCACATTTCCTGAAATCTCTCTGGGAAAGAATATGTCAGGGTAATTATTTTTCAAATAGCAGCCAGGAAGTCTAAGATACTTCTATTTTAAAAATATTAACAAACAATAAATATTTTCAAAATAATAAAGCATTTATAGACTTTTCCCTGTTATTTTATCTTACCCATCTAGTGGGAACTACTTTTCATAGTGTAAGGTTATGTTGTACCATTACCAGCCTCAGGCATTTTTTAAAATGTAATTTAAAGTGAATTATCAAAATTGAAGGCATTCAAGCACATCTGGGGCATGAACTAACCTACTGATTTGCAGCATTTGTGTTTTATTACTACGTTGGGTATTTAGATGATTAAGAACAATTCAAATGTGTGTCTCTAGATTTTAAATTTTGTGGGAGAGAGTCCTTATTACCGTAGTTATGATTTTAATAGCCAATTCCCATATATATAGGATTGACAGATGTTTTGGGAAAGCCAGCCCACCATAATTTCTTTGACTTTGATCTAAGAAATCCATAATGCTGGACACACTTAACATACATTTATACTTTACAAAACAAACATCCAAAGCCTCCTCCCTGCACCCTTTCACATCTCATTGAATAACCATGCAGCAGACCAATAAAATTTAAAATCACCAGACAAAAATCTCATCATAAACTGCTTCAACCCTCCACAATGCCTTCTTAAACAAGTAAACTTGGGAGCATGCCTGAAGCTCTACAGACTCAGGCCATTTTGGAATGGAGGGAGGGGAGGAATTCAGAGCACTCCAAAGGAAAAGATCCCTCCCAACCTCAGAAAAGTGCTCTGCTAGCAGCCATCTCCTGTATACCAAAGGGGGATCCAACTTAGGAACCTCTGAAGATTCCAGTGGTGAAAGTGGAGAAATTTCAGTATATCACTTTGTAATGTATGAAATTTTACTAGGACTAGCACCGGCAAAACTTAGAAAAGACAATAAATGTGAGGAAGAAACTTCCATGTTAACAATATTTAATCTTGGAGAAACATAATAAACTAGGGCTAGATACTGCAAACTCTTGTTCATGTGAATAGTTCTTATTCACTGAAGTAGTCCTGTTGGCTACTTCCTGGAATAAGGAATACTAGTGAGTTGGGTTTGTAGGATCTAGCCCTTATATTGTCTAAATTTATCTTTTCTCGTGAATGACTAAAGTGGTTGTCTCACATTTTCAATGGCAGTTTCACACATTTAGGTGTAAGCAGTCTTACAGCTAAGAAAGGTCAAGATGAATATTTGCTAAAATTTAGGATAATCAGAATGACTAAGATTATTCTCTGTGTGTAGCAGGTGTCTTTCAGATACCCTTACCCTGAATGCCTGCCACTAACACTAGGCAACAGTCACTGGAAGAGAAAAAAAATTGATTTACTACAAATTAGATTCATGTTGGGGGTTAGAGGTTTTTTCCCCTGAAGGTGAAGAAATGTCTAGTGTGCATTAGTTGCAAAGGGCCATAAGAGGTCATGGAGGAGGGTATCATTTCTCTTTGCATTGAAATTATGGTAAGAGGTCAGGTTGGTAGATTGATCGGTGTAAATTAAGAAAGGAAGCTAAAATTTTCAGAGAGCTGAGACTGACACCACAGTATTGATTCCATTTGAGTAATTAGTAGTTTATAAAATTGCATCCCTGTGAAAGTAAGTAATCAATCAATCTTACTGGACCACACATTTCTTGCATTTCTGTAATGGATACAATAAAACTCCAACAAAAGGAAGTTTCATAATGAATGTTGTATTGCATTAAGTGTAACCCTTATACCGAGATCATCAACACTGAGAAATTACATAGACTTATAGATTATAGGGACAGAAGAGACGATTGTGATCATCTAGTCTAACTTCCTGTCTAACGCAGGACTTTACTGATTTAATTATTGTTTGAACTAGTGCATATATTTAGGAAAAGCATCCAACTTTGATTTAAAAAATTGCCAGTGATGAAAATCCAGCACAATCATTGGTAAACTGTTCTAACAGTTAATTATCCTCACTTAAAAATTTGCACCTTATCTCCAAATTTGTCTCACTTCATCTTCCACCCATTGGATCTTGTTCTACCTTTTTCTGCTAGAATGAAGATGCTATTATACAATTTTTATCATCTATGTAGCTACTTATAAACTGGGATAAATCACAACTTAAACTAAATAGATTGAACTTCTTGAGTCTACCACTATAAAATATGTTTTCCTTTAATCATTCAGATGCCTCTTCTCTGAACCCTCTCCAAATTATTCACTCCAGCCCAGATCTGCAAAGGTATTTAGCAGGGTGGATTTGATTTAAATCACTAGTCAGGAAGACTCGATTTAATCATGGTTTTCTACATAAAAGTGCATTCTTGTTGGTGGTTATAACCTTAATACATATTCTTCACAACTCACAGATAGATGTAGATTTCATTTTTAGAAGGTACATACTATACATTTTTAAAGTGATTTATTTTGAAAACTTTTCAGATTAGGTTTACAGCTATATCAGAAAATGGATGACTGGTTATTTCATTTACCAAAGGTAATTGAAGCAGATATTTATGATGTCATTGGGAGGTGAACTATCTCCAATTCAACAGGTTAATCATTAATATTTGGAGGATTTTCTTGCCATGTATTAGGAGGAGAACATCACCAGACAGACATTTAAATTGTTTTATTTAACTAAAACAACAACATTAAGTATTCTGGATTTTTTTTTCAACAGCAAACATATAATATTTTAACAAAACAAGCATATGTCCCTCCCGTCTCGCATTCATCTCCAGACTTCTCCTCCTTGTCCAGATCTATTCCACCCCCAACAATCTTCTCTCTAAAACTGCAAAGTTTCCAAAAGTTCAATTAATAGAAGTAAGGGATTGACTCTGTGTACACAAATTTGCAGAGGGACAATAGAGTTGAAGTCTGTTATTTCTCACCTTTATATATTATTTATTTATTTAAAACATTTTTGCTGTTAACAAGCATGTTACCTCTGGAGACACAAATCCAGTTTGAGACCTGCAAAACTAAGCATCCCTGATGGTATCTTCTAGACTGAGCACTGAGTCCCATTGGGTAGATAGAAAGATTAACCCAAATAATCTATACAGAAGCCTATGGAACCCCATAAAATTGGGTCCCCAATCCATGAACTATTGGAACTCATATACAAAACTTTTCTTAAACATTACTTGAATATGTTGTCTCAAACTATAGAATTAGAATTTATAATCCCTATTCCATGATGAGATATCTTTGAGCTATAATGTATCTTAATTAAAACTATCTTTAGATAGGTTTTTCCCTCAAAAAGCATTTCATCAAAAAAATCCAATTTAAATTAAAAAAATCATTTTTTTTTAAATCATTGATTTTTATCCACCCTGGTATTTAGGCATCATGACACGGAGCATCATGATGCTGAGAAATTCACAAAGCCCGAGTTAGGTGCCTAAGCTCCCATACAATGAATAGGAATGGAAAGTGTCAAAGTTAGACTCAGGACTCATAGTATGTCAGACCACTCTGTTTTATTAGCACAGCGCTCTGCTAATACTTTCAGATAATGTGAGCCCCCATGCAAGATTCAAACAGTCTTATTTATACAGATAAAAGGGTGTGAACTAAACAAAGGGACAGAGAGAGCAAAATTGTAAAATTTGCATAGGGCACAATATGCATATCCTGCTTCCTTATTAACTCTTATCGATCTAAGGCTAATGCTTCACCAATTGCCCTTAAGTGGCAAGTTAAGCAGTTAATGTCTGCTTTCCTGTCCCCCTGGCTTGCAGCATTTCTCATTTCTACTTAAAGGTACATACAGCATTCTTTAATTCATTCTATTTCTTTAATATAATTCATTTAACTTTCACAATCCCTCCTTTTGGTCAAGCTTACGCAAAGACCAACAATTACTGGGTTCCACATATTAATAGTTCTTTATCTCTTTGTTCATAAGTGATATTTAACATCATCATATTAGCACTCTGTTTTGGGGCAATCACCTGGGTGGCATACCTTACACAATTCTGGATACAACAGGAGATTAACTGAAAGCATACAAAAATCATTAGGATTCCGCACAGGATAGTCAGGGCTCCCTGAAACAACCAGTTTCCTATGCCAGAGAAATTGAATAGGTTACTTAGCCACTTCCATAAAGAACTCGGCTCTTCATAGGGAAGATATGCGATTTGTTCTAAGTGACTAGCGCGATCTATTACCTCATTGGTGTCGTCAGGTATGAACACACAACATTCTTTTCCAATGAGAGCACAGGTCCCTCCTTTGGCTGCCAGCACTATGTCCAATGCCTGACGGTTTTGGAGGGCCATCTGTCAGATCGCCCCTGTTTCTTTGGCCAGGGTCTTTAAACTCTCTCTGGTTTCATTTGCCATTATTTCAACTACTGCTTGTAACCTTAGGAGCCTTTTTGCATGGTGTATTACTCCCCCAAGTGGGATAAGGGAACCGCCAATGGCCTCTTCCCAGGTCAAGGGGCTTATGTTATTTACATACCATTGGGCATCTGATAAGTCCCTTCTTTTTCACCTGAAATTACGAAGGCGTTCTCATGGGAAGGACCCTAGCACTCGGAATTGTGGGAAGATAACAGCTGTGGGATAACAGCTACCTGACCAGTTAGCTGGTAACACAGTATAAGCTTTGGTCCCACAAACCCAATGACGGCCTATTAAGGCTGGGGAGGGTCGGTTGCACCCATTTGTCACATAGGTGCCTACAAAAGAGGAGTAATATCCTCCGAAGGGCACAGGGTAATTCTCCTTACGAGGAGTGGTGTTATTTGCATGGCATTGAAAGATTGTATTGTTTTCACTAAGATTACTGTAGGGGGAACATGAAATTGATTTTTCTGTTTGATCCCAGGTCGAGAAAAATTCATATCCCCGTACCCGGCCCTCCACTCTTTAGTTTTGTTTGAATAATCCCATACACCATTGGCCACAATATGCTGAAGGCAACGGCTTTTTCCCAGATCCAGCCCTGTCCATTACACACTCAACACCAATGACCTTTTCCCTCCATCACACTTATCCATTTAGATACATTTATTCCCACTGCTTCCCAAGTGTCATTATTGTTCCATGTTTTGTTAAACGGATGAAGTCCTCCAGTGAGCTTTGGGGAATTGAGTGGGATTGCCAGGACAGGAACACCAGCTTGAGAGTGAGCTGGGATGTGGCTGCAGACCCAGCAATTAGAAATATTAAGAGTCTGAGCTATCCACACTTGCTGCTGGATAAAAGAATTGTCATTGTGGACTCCCCAGACCTTAAGACACCAGCAGCTGAGGAACAGGCGCCACCAGAGGCTCATGTTGGAGGCAAGGCCCTTCCGGTTCTGACAACCTCAACTGAGGGAACTTCAGTCACGGTTTTACATCCACCAGGCAGCAGGCGCTAGGCTCACTACTGCTTCTTTTTGGGCCTTGCTTTAGGTCCTCGTCTGCTTCTGGCAACCCTTACGAGAGCGTAGATCATAAAGTATTGCAGGCTGTTCCTCTACGTCTTCTTCTGGAGTCAAAATTGACTCTGCGTGGTCCTGAGGTGATTGGTTTGCTGGGGGGGGGTGCCTTCTTACACTGCGAAGCATGTATGCACGCTGTGATGCCAGACAGTTTAACAACCATCTGGATAGTAAGCAGTACCTGATGATTCTTTGATGTCCTTTAAGTCTCTTTACTTCTTCTTCCTTGACTCTGGCTATAACAACGGCCTTCACACCTTATCTTTTCCTGATGCATACATTCCTTATTCACACAGATTGAGAATACAAACAGTAGTATTTTATATGGAGCAAAAAGGCATTGCAAATTAAACCTTGCTAAGTTTTACAATCAATAACCAAGACAATTTACATTGAGACCCAGGCCTTCAATTTTCCTCTAATCTACTTAACAAAGACACAATAGAGAATCCTGTTTCTTACTTACTAAACCTTAAAACAAATAAATGTATATTTAACTAGAGGCCTACTTTGTAATACTTATAGGAAACCATAGTAGACATTATAACTTATTCTAAAACAAACGGGTGACCATAATCAGTCATAAGGATTGTTCTGGTCTGTCATTCCTTTCTGCTATTCAAAAAAAGGTGGCTGACAGGGATGAAATCAAATCATACATTAATTCTTATGGGACATTATAAAATCCTGCTCCTACATATCCCCCTTTTGACACTAAGATTATTAATCGCCAGTGTCACTTCTTATTTAGTCCACGTAATAGAAAATACTGGGACGTGATTTGGGCCTGTGGCTCTAGCTTTGCATACATTTGTTTTATCCAACAGCACATTTCAAACATTACAATTAAACACATACAATTTAAAATCAAAAACAATTAGGGTTAGTAACATTAGTATGCCAGTAGTTGTGGGAGACCATTCAGAAAATATATTATACCAATGGTAAGCTGTTATGTCTTTCTGCAGTGGCAATTCTTAACATGTTGCCATTTGCATGTATAATATGAATGGTTCGGTTTCCCACATTGCCTTTTTGTTTGTTTTAGGAACTATGTTACCTTTTTGTAAACACATTACTTACATTACATTTACATTTGTCTATTGGAAGGTTGCTAACACTTCCATTCTTTTAAAACACTTCCCCCCCCCACCCTCAACCCATACACATAGCCCATTATACAGTACTTTGGTCTCATTATTCATTTTATCCCACATACAGGATCCTAGTGAGATGTCTTTACTACAGGGCTTTGGAGCAACAGGCATGGATAAGCATACCCACTTTTATTTGTTTCTTATTAGGTTGTCCTGTAGCTGATATTAGCTTTTTCTGAAAGACAAAAATAACATTTTTCTACCCCTTTTGGGGTGGCATTCATTATTGCTTAAAATATTCCTTTTTTTATTTTTTTACAAATACCCTTGCTGATTGCAGGCAAAACAAGAGGAATTACCTCCATATTTTCCTGTGTTTTTGTTCTATAGGCAGGCCAGGTTTTAATGGCTTCTATCTTTTAAGAGTTATGGGGAAATTATCACACTGTTCAGTCATTAAATCCATGAGGTGGTGTACCTCAGTTTTCCCTTTACAGCAGACCAAGGTTACAATGTCTTTCCTGCTGTATTAAGCTTTAAGTTTGTTCACAGGTAACAGCTGAAAAGCATCATTACCATAAAGGATTTTTTTTTTTTTCAAAAATCATACACACTATACATTGTTACAGGGGTACTTATTAACATTAAATTTATTTTAATTAAAGGTATCTTGTTATACTGTGCCTTTTATTTAGACAATTTGTTTGCTGACCAGGTATGTTCTTTATCTGCAACCTCTTTGTGCTGGCAGTTCTCTCACTTCCTTTATCAGTTAGATAATTTGCATCCACACAGGCTTGGCTTTTGGATTCAAAACCATTAGCAGAGCTCAGAGACTCTGTCTTAAAAGGAACACAATTAACTTTTACCAGAGTTTTGATTACTTTTAACTCTTGCTTCCAAAACACACACAGATCTGAAAAAGAAAACACAGTCTATTGTGGCTCCTTTGAAGCCCTAATAGGATTTTAATTAAGTAGCATGTTTCGTTTGCATTTCTTTTACCCCCTCTATAATATACACTGCACACGTCTGCACATTCCTTCTATACTTTAACTTTTAAAACATTAGCCATATTAATTTTTACATAAGGTGTAACTGTTTCTTTTGTTCTTAGAGTTTTATGTACCCTTATCAAAGTGACAGTCTGATTACACAGAGCCATTTTAAGGCTCAGTGTTTCTAACATTGCTTCTTTTTGTTTTGTGCACCTCACCCCTGCTGTTGCTTCAGAGGGTCTTTATTCTTTTCCTACAGCTTTCATTTACTATTTTGTTACAAAAACAAACAAACAGAATCCAGAATCTCTCCCTATTTTTCTGATTTTGACTGTCCTGCTGCAGTCATGACTTGGTCTTTATTTGAAAACATTTAAATTTTGTAAAGAATCAAGTTACCCCGTAAGGGTTAAATACCAAATCTCAAAGTCAACCAACACTGATTACCTATGTCTGGCAAAAAGGTCTGTCAGTTTTGCAACTTTGAATTAAAGAGTCAAATGGATTTTTAGTGGCATTATAAACAAAACAAAACCAATTTATCTTAAACTTACAAAACAGGAGTTTTACAAACCTCACATATTCCCACAGACAGACAGATACATACACATTTTCTTTCCCTTAACATCCCTCTTACACTGCTTTGTTTTTACATAGCTGTACATAGATTACATTACCTTTATACATTTGGGGCAGTTAAGTTCCAATAGAAACCCCTTCCCCCATGTTCTTTTAGCAAATTTGACTCAATTGTCCATAGTCAAATGATTTTAATTAGATAGTCTCTTTACCTGGATTATTTACAGACATTCCTCTGGAAAAGGGCACATTTTTCCTTTAGAATGGCTGCAAAGAAACCAAGAATTCTTTTAACAAGATCCTTTTTAACATTTTCACAAAGTTTAACTGTTTAATTCTCTCCAGCCTCTGTAGAGTTAACTTTTCACTCTCTTTCCTTAAATCACTTGTTTATTTCCCAAAATAAACCTTTATCGACTCAGATTTCACCGTTTTAAGTATTGTTCCAGGGGTTCATACTTGCACTTACTCCTGATACTATGCCCTTAGGGCTTCCAACCTGTTTTTTTTTTTAAGTTTCTTTATCTGTTGCTTGCCTGCTTGTCTGGGCCCAATCCTGCTTTTTCCAATGAATCATTTTTGTGAGTGATATTGTGGTCATTTCACAATTTTGAAAGAAATGCTTAAGGAAAGGGACCAGGAAGGGTGGGGGCTAGTTGAGGAGCCCACCCTCCTTGCTGAATTGGTAATGGAACACTAAAGAATCAGTTTCTGAGGCAGACAACTAAGGGGAACACAACAAGGGGCATTTTATCCTTTTTACAATGAGAGAGGAGTATGAAGGGAGTTGAGATCGATCCGGGGTTGTTGTTGTTTTTTTTTTTTTTTTTTTTTGTCAGAGAACAGGGTGAAGGGGAGCGCTCAGTCTGGTGGTGGGAGAAGAGGCTTTTAATAAAGCTTTTAACTTATTATTTGAATATTTGAGAGAGGTGAGTTTTGATTTTGTCCACCTACGATTTGCCTCTTCCCACCACTGCATGAAACAATTAACCTCTCCTTTAGCCAATTTAGTTTTAGGCTGACCGAGTTTGATTTTTAAGATGTCCACTCGGTCCTTGTTCCAAGGTTTTAATAGTGGCCACTGAGTTTTGGGATCTCCGAGTTAGCCTAGACCATTTTTCCAGAAATTTACAGGAGTCCGGACCCTTCCTAAAACTGAGCCGGCGTTCCTTTAGGGAACTGTCCCGACTTAGACGTCTGGTTACCAATACAAGAGGACTTTACACACACCAATCACACAAGAAGGAAATTCGGGTTCGTCAGAGCGATGCCCGGTGCAACACACAAAAGGAGCCCACAGGCTACTGACTCAATCGCCCTTGCTTTCACACCAAGGGTTTTACCCAAGGTGCGGTGCGGCTGCGATTGTGCAGATTTCACTCACTCAGACCGCGGGGACAGGAACCCCTTGGTCGGCCGATCCCCGGACGGAGATGGCACCCAGACTCAAACACTCCACAGGAGGACGGATAGACACAGAGACAGGACAGTCCTCAGTCTGGACAAAACACAGAAATAATTACCTGACCAGATTCCTGATGTCAGATCCCGGGATCCCTACCAGAACAGAGTGGGAACCAACAGGATCAGACCAACTGTCCATCTAGTCCAGTATCCTGTCTTCCAACAGTGGCCAATGCCAGGTGCCCCCGACGGAATGAACAGCACAGGTAATCATCAAGTGATCCATCCCCTGTCGCCCACTTCCAGCTTCTAGCAAACTAGAGACACTATCCTTGCTCATCCTGGCTAATAGCCATTGATGAACCTAACCTCCATGAATTTATCTAGTTCTTTCTTGAACCCTGTTATAGTCTTGGCCTTCACATGCACTGGCAATGAGTTCCACAGGTTGACTGTGCAAAGAAATACTTCCTTTTGTTTAAGAACGGCATTAATGCAAGAGATTGAGTGAGACCCACCTCAGACTATTCCATAGCCTAGTGCAGGGGTCGGCAATGTTCGGCACACGGCTCGCCAGGGAGGTTGGAGTCTGGATACCTATCATGAGGCTGCAATGCACATGCCCAACAGCAAAAATTTAGGCACTGAGTGAGTTTAGGCACCTACAGGGTTAGGTGACAACCAGGCAGGAGTTTTGTGGATTGCAGTAATGTGTGAAAATGGGTCTTAGGTGTCAGAGTACCTTTGTGGATCTCACCCATCCTTCTTGAATTGTGGACACCAGACTTAGACACCGTATTCCAGTACCATCACACCGCTGCCAAATACAGAGAAAATATAACCTTCCTACCTGATATTACCATTTATACATCCAACTGCACAGAAATTAATGCCCATGTAACAGTGTGGCACCCACCTCTCACAAACATCCACTTTTGATCAGATGTGTCTGCAGTTTTTCAGTTTATGATGAACCCTGTCGGTGGTTTCTCAGGCGGTTTTTCAGTGACTCGGCCCTCTGCCCTAGTCACATACTCTGTATGGGAAACAGAACAAAGCCCTTCCAGGGAATATAGTCTTTAACCTGTCCCAGCCCTGGTATAGGGCCATATCCCCAGGGCTTCCTCTCTGGAGACAGTATCTTCCTGCGTCCCTCCCTGGACTCATTCCTTACTCAGTCCCAGCAGCCAGCCAAAAGCTTCTTCTTTGCTCCCCTCCCACACTGAGATGTCTGTGGTCCTGCTGCTTTTTCAGTCAGGCAGAATACAGTCCTCTCTTCTCCAGTTCCAGGCAGCAGCTGACTCTCAAAAAAGGAGCTGCAGTCAGTCTGCTGGCCCTGATTGACTGCTTCCTGCAACCACTCTAGGCCACTTGGAGGACTTCTCTACTGATCATATCTGGGATAGGGTGTGGCGGGACCCTGATGCCTCCAGACCTAGTCCACCCCATCAGACCCTGAATTACAGCAACTCAAGCATGAAAGATGAATGAGGGAGCAAAAAGACATTGATTAAATTGCAGAATAATGTGCATGTATAGTACTGATTAAAGGAAACTAGAAAGGACCTACTGCCTTACAATTAGAGATAAACCTTTTTGACTGACTGAAAAAAATTATATTAAAAAAGAAAAAAAACCAGTCTTTTTCACAAATGAATTTTTCATGGAAAATTAAGTAGTAATATATAGGTGAGCATCAAGAAATTAGAAACTACCAAAGAGTGACAAGAACATAGAGGATACTATATATTTTTATTGTTAAAATAATTTTTAAATCCACAGCAAAGCAAACAAGGGAAGGGAGCATATCTAAAATCTATACCACAGGAAGACAGTTTGAAAGACGGTTCTCCTTTAAGGGTTGTCTGCTATCACACTTTAGGTGCAATTCAGATCAGTGAGGTTTTGTCATCACTATATTGTGGACACAGGTCCCTGCGAAGTCCTGTAATCCATTTAAAATTCATACAGTTCCACATCACTAAAAGCAGATTTTTTCAGAACATTATCGGAAGGAATTTGCCAGTATCCTTTAAATAAAAAAAGCTGATATATTTAGCTTTTCTTAAGATATGCAGCATATCATCAATTCTAAGCATAGGATAAGCAGCTGGCACCATGACAGCATTGAGTTTCCTATACTCAACCCAAAACTGTACAGTGTTGTCTGCCTTAGTAACAAAGACCACAGGTGATGCCCAAGAGCAGTCAGACTCTGTCACTCCCAGGGCCAGCATGCTCTGCATCTCTGTGCAAGTTTGCTCTTGTACCTTGCCAGTGGTACAGTAGGTCCTGCTGGGAAGTGGCTGTGATCCTACAGTAACAATCTTATGAGTTAGTGAGTGAGTCTTCCCGGGCTTGTTAGAAAACACTTGTCTGTGTGCTTGCAGTACAGAAAACACCTTTGCTTTTTCAACTTATATTAACTCATTGTAGATATTGAGGCTTTCCAGAGATAAGCCAGTTTGGCTTTCAGCTGTCAAATCAATGAGGAGATGTGCCTCAGTTTCCCTTTCTACACAACAGATTATGTTTACCATGGCTTCTCTCTTGTGATCAACTTTAAATCTGTTTACATGCACCAGCTGCATGGCAGCATTACTGTCAGGTCTTTTGCCATGTATGTACATTCAGTTACCTCTTCTATCATTTCAAAAACTCCCTTCCGAGTTTTGCACAGGGATAAGTAGCAACACTAAGTCTCCTACTTCAAAGGGCATTTACAAATATATTGGTCACACCTTTTGTTTGGCCTGACTGTCCCTGTGGTGACTCTGAATCATTTCCAGCATGTCCTTTAACTCTTGCCTGAACCTTTGTACATATTCAGTTATAGGCTACCCTTCTATCTCAGTATCTCCTTCCCAGCAGTCTCTGGTAAGATCTAGGAGTCCCCACACTTTCCCTCTGTATAGAAGATCAAATGGGCCAAACTGTAGATTCTTGGGGCACTTCCTTATAAGCAAACAAACAGTGTAACATTTCATCCTAATCTTAGTCCCGCTTGTGGGCATACATCCTCAGTATTGATTTCAGTGTCCCACCGAACCTCTCTACCACACCATTGGTCTCTAGGGGATATGGGGCAGCTTTTAGTGGTTTATCCCACACAACTTCCATAAATCACTGAATAGCTGAGACATGAAATCTGACTCATGATCTGATAAAATATTTTTAGGAAAACCCACTCTGCTAAAAATAATGAAAAGGGTTTTTTGCTACAGAAACAGGCTTTATGTCAATAGAGCAACTGCTTTGGGACATTGATGGTAAAATCCACTACAACCAGGATATATTTCTTCCCCCTTTGGGTGGGGTGTGGCAGAGGACCCACAATGTCCATTGCTACCCTATAAAATGCCTCTTGTATTACAGGCAAGGGGCAAAGAGGAACTTTCTGCAGTCCTGGAGGTCTTTTTTTTACATATCTCCCCCCTCATTCTGTACCCTGGCCAGTATATATATTTTTTTAAATGTTCATAGATTTTCATGGCCCTAAGTGACCAGTAAAAGGAAAATCATGTGTCAGCAAGATCAGTTCCCCACAGTGCTGGGCAGGCACAATCAGCCACTTGTAAGGTTTCCCAGGGATTTTACTCCCCCCCCCCGAGCTTATCTGTATATTCTCCATTTCCCCTCACTGGGGTTCCCTTCAGGACATATCTCCATATGCACTCTAGAGTGCAGTCTACCCTTAGTTCATCTGCAAAATGCTAGCAGCTGACAACTGGGACAGATTCTTCAGTAGCAGAGGTTAATTCCCCCTCCCCCAGTCTCAGAGGATTCTACTTTCCTTTGCTATGCAGGAGCTGGCTTCAATCCCTCCCACATCTGAAAACACTTTGCTTCCTCTTGCTCAGCTGGGGTTTCCCCTTCTCCCACAGCTGCTTCTTTGTCTGCACAATTCTCTTCTATGGGTTACAATATTAACAGCTACAGAGGGTCCTGTAGCACCTTTAAGACTAACAGAAGTATTGGGAGCATAGGCTTTCGTGGGTAAGAACCTCACTTCTTCAGAGGTTCGAAAATTAACAGCTGTGAACATACTAAAAATATCACTTCCTACCAGCAGTGCTGTGGAAGTGCTGTTTAATATCTCAACTTTCAAGGTACCTTTCAAACCTTCTCATTCAAAATGCACCTTAGCCAGAGGTACAGTTAGTTTATATTTTTCCAATGCCAGGAGCTCTACTTCCTGGTCAGGTAACATGCGTATCCAGTTTTTCTGAATATGCTTTCCTTGACCTGAGAAATTTGTAATCCAATGTCCCTTGAGGCTACCCATTCCTTGCAATTTACATTGGCAACCTTGATAAGCTCCAGGTCCACTTCCTCAGGATCAGGCATCACAAAATGAATCAGTGGTTCCACGTGTTCCTCTATGTTAATGACAGTTGCATTAACCTGCGTTGGATGGGGTGTGATCTTAGTTTATCTTAGGGCACTTATTTCTCATGTACTCAGTGGAGTTACATTGGTGGTACCTCCTTGGACCATTCTCCTGTACAGGTTGTGTATGATGGGGATTTCCAGCAGGGGAATGATTCTGGGGAGGTGAGCACCTGGGCTCCCAACCACTCTCCTTCTTCCCAGTGGTAAAACAGTGTCATTCCCTTTTCACCAGGCTTCTGCCCCTACTTCGGTGTCTTGTGCTCATTAGACATTTGGGCTTGTACAAAGGAATCAGGAGTCAGGATGGCAACTTCCTGCAGAGAACTTAAAGATTTATTCTATATTACATCTCAGAACATAGAAATGCTCTTAGAAAATGCTCTTGAGCAAAGAGATCAAACAAACAATTGGTCATAGTTCTCAGCTACGTTTCCCTTTTTCTTGTTGGGCCACACATTTTCTAGACATATTGACTCATGCCAGCACTTTTCCTGAGATTTGTGAATTTCAGACTGTACAACTCAGGGGTAATTTGAAAACTTTGCGAGACAGATTTTTAAAACTCAGAATATTTCAAAGCTTTTTCAACTAGCATTTCATTAAATATGTTTAATGTTTTACCACACAACTTTGCAATCAAGGGACTTTCTTATCTTCTGGAACTTTATGAATCTCACATAACCTTTCAAAAGTGGTGAAATATTCTTCAATACAATCTGCTTCTTTTTTGTATGCAGGGCACAACCTGTCCCTGCTGGGTGTTCCTTGGATGGAGGGAGTACCTGGGGACTGTGGGGTTTGCCCATTTTGCTCTGGGCATTCAGCCTCTCTTTCTCATTTTCTTGGGTTTCCTTCTTTTCCAGCTCGATGGCTTGTTGGTGTGCAGCTGCTTCTGCTTCCAGGGCTGGGCGGCATGCTGCTTCTTGCTGCTGCCTTTCGGTCTCCCTTTCCTTGGCTCTCATGTTTGTTTCCCACTTTTGGTGTCCATGTTCTTTGTCTTTCTACCCAGACAACCATTTTTATGGTTCACGCTCATCTCTTAATTTGTCATTTCCCAACCTGGCCGGCAATAACTTTATAGTTGCTTCACTGATGCTCATGTTTATGCTTTAGTTTTGTTTTATTTCCCTTATCTGAAATAAACAAAATGAAAATAATAAAACAGTAATCTTTCTTTTGACTGTTCCTAGTCTTCACAATTGAGAATCATTTCAACTGTTACACGAGTGCTTAAAGTGTAAATCTCAGTTAACATAGCAAGACGTTTAAATCCTGCATAATTATGCCACTGTCACATTTAGGGGTGCAATTCAGACCAGCAAGATGTTGCGTCAACACTTGTATTAAAATGCTTCTGCTACTCATAGCTTCCATCCTGCATGCACTCCGTATTCTGTAAATTGTACTACTCCGATTCAACCACTTTGAATCCAACAGCCTGACAGAAGTTATCCTAGACACACTCTCTTGTCTTTATCAGACTTGGTGAATGTTAGCAGGTGACCCCAACTCACCCCCCCAGTCCTGAGCTTTCTCAAACTCATGTGCTCTGCAATGTCCATCCCTCTCCTGCAACATTCAGAGGCATAACCCAACAACTTGCCACATTAACTGGAGTTAACATGCACTTTAAAGCAAACACAGAACTTGGTTGGGTTATATTAAAAGTAAAACTAGTTTACTAACAAAAGAAGACAGGATTTTAAGTGAGTTCAAGTATAAGAGATAAAGTTAGAAATGGTTACAAGCAAATAAAGGTGAACACACACATCTAAAAGTCTAAAACTTAATCTAGCAAGGTACAGGTTTTGTTCAAGATGGCTTTCCCAATTAACAGTCTTCCAGCAAAATGGTGTCTGACTCCCTCTTCCCTCCCCTCAGGATCTCCTCTAACAGCCCAAAGTGCAGGTTCTTTTGTTTTCTTAGATGCAAGACATACCTTGAGGTATTCTGCCCTTTCCTTTCTAGAACAGTATGGATTCTTCAGGTTACCCCTCAAAGTAAAGTTTATTTACGGAACGTGGAAGATGACATGGACTCTGGTAGTGAAGGAAACTCCATGCTCTTTCTTCCTGCACTAGTGTTTGCTAAAATGTAAATTGTTTTGTTTCTTTCCATCTCCCCTCCCCATTAGTTGATTGCACTGTTTACTGTTTATGTGTAAACTGAGGTAAACTCACACTCCTTTGTTTAGGATAGAGCTGTTTAACACTTTTACCTGTCTGGTTTTGAACAAGTACTAGTAAAATCATTCCAGGTAATTCATAATTGTACGTTTACTGTTGGTATTGTTAGCCATGATATTATTAACTAGTAAGTTATTAGTTTTCAAATGATACCTCACAAGGCATATTTTGTACAAGGATTATTACAATAGTGTGTAAGGTGTGAATACAGGGATGCATAAGGTTACAGACTCCCACTCTTGGAACACTCCTGCTGCAACCTTCGAGAAAGCTGCAGTCAGAAACAGGGGTGCTTGGGCTACAAACATATTGTCTCGCAGAAATCTGTGCTTGGGCTAGAGGACATAAGGACCCAGAGACCTGACCCACTTTTTAATTCCTTCCAAGCACTTGTGGTTCTCATCTGAACCTCCCCTCCCAAGCTTCCTAACATCAAAATATAAAGGATGAAATTCTGGCCCTATTGAAGTCAAGGGCAAAAATCCCACTGATTTCACCCCATGTACGAGTCTGATATTTCAGTTACTATATCAAACACAATTTAAAAAAAATGTCTATTTTACAAGTTTGCACTAACTAAAAACTCTTCTATTTAATTATCTGTGATAGAGCTATCATCCAACAACACAACTAGGCAAGCAAACATTTTGAACAGCAGACAGCATCATGGGAAATACAAGCCCCAGCACACACACTGATCTATTTTCATGCTGTAGCACTTCGAAGTAACAAGGGACATTGTGAAAGAGAGTAAATTCATTTAAGAGGTTTCACTGTAAAACGGGTTAAAAGGGTCTCGCATAAAACCCAGCTGCTACCTCTTAACATGGCCCTCTTATCCATTAACTTTCAAAAAATATTAAAACAGTGGGGTGAATGCATGATCATTTGACTGCATATTCAACTCAAATGTCACATTCTTTTGGAGTGGATGCTGACAGACTGCATTGTGCCTTTAAGAAAATATGAAACTTTAATTAGAGAGAATGCCAAACTTGCTGGGTCACCTCTGATACAATCTGGAAAAGAGGAACCAACAGTCCTGCTTGGCAACTTTTGATATTATATGAAAGATATAGGTACAAATTCTTTTTCCTGCATTTCAAGAGGTATTAGAATGTGGCCAAGCAAGTCAGTTTGCCCTCTTAGAAGTCAATGTTTGTGTGCAATTCAAAGCAAGTGAAATTCCCTTTGCTCTCCTTGTAGGAACAGCACAACCTTTGAAAGTGTGCATTTCTACTATGGTTTCCATTACAAAGTGTGCAGAACTCAGGCTGAGCCCTATCTCAGGTGGTAGCAGGTTCCTATAGCTAGTCCAAGTGACTTTAGACCTCTTTGCTGTCAATTATAGCTGTTATGATGCAAATGTATGCAAAGGTATGTAGCTTGAAACATTTTTAGATATTTAAAAATAAGTACCATGATCTTGAAATGGATCTGGTAATAGCAGTGTAATGACAAACGTAACAGTACAGGAGCCCTGCAGAAATGCACCCACTGCACATGTACGCTTTCTCCCTCTCCATTTTCTTCACCTACACTTACTGTACATGTATCTTGTAGGGGGAAACTGAGGTCACTCATTCTATCTCCACCCTTCTGGAGCATGATGCATCACAATGCTCTGTCCTTACAATTGGAAGCACCACTCCAAGGAAGGAGGTGGGACCAGGCTGCCATACTGTTGTTACTGGAAGTAGCTATTGCAAATTCCTTCCTAAGCTGTGGGGAATGGCATGGCTTTCCCATCACCTCTGGATTCTAGAGCCTGGCCAGTTCCAGCTCCTCAACTAACCCTGACTCCACTACACTACTGGTCTGGTGCTGCTCCTCAGCAGGGCCCAGAGCTACCATGCAGAGATGAAAGTGTGGTCTGAGGCTTTTTGCAGTAAGGAGCAGCAGCTGCCATTAGCTAAAAGTGCAGAGTCATGTCCCATCGAAACTGTACAAAACAATAGAATATCTGGTTGTTAAGGAAGTATAACATCTACAGATAAACATTAAGATGTTTAAAGAAAGTCTTTCCAAGATAATACTCTGTTTGGCAGAACTGCTTATCAGCAGTTTCAATTGGAAAAAAAAAATCGCCTTTTTTTAAACTTTCAGTTGTTTCTGTCTGTTGCATAACTAGTTTCACAACATTTGAACTGATTCTTGTATGTACGAAGTAATGTGCTAGGATAGTGAAAGAATTGTTTCATAATACTTTAGTAAAAATAACTGGTTACGGTACAGATAAGCAGGACCTAAGTCAGGGATCGGCAACTTTTGGCACGCGACCCACCAGGGAAAGCCCCTGGCAGGCCGGGCCAGTTTGTTTACCTGCCGCATCCGCAGGTTTGGCGACTGCAGCTCCCACTGGCTGCGGTTCGCCGCTGCAGGCCAAGGGGGGCCGTGGGAAGCTGTGCAGGCCGAGGGATGTGCTGGCCGCCCTTCAAGGGGTAGGTGTGTCACAGGGCTCTGCTTGTTTGGGGAGTGGGGGAACAGGGATAAGGGTGTCCCCACTTACCCAGTGCAGGGTTGATACACCCCGTCACACGCACGTTGAGACTCTCAGCTGGGGCAGACAAACACAAACAGGGACTCCAGCCCTCTGAGTCAGAACCAAGGAACAGTCTGTAGTCCCCCGACCTTTTGGCTAAGGCAAACAATAACAAAGAGGCTTCAGCCCCCTGGATGGGGCAGAGCACACACAGTCTATAGCTAGAATCTCCAGCAGTAATGCCCACCTGCCAACACAGGATAGAAGACCCAGGCCCACGCTACTCCACCAGGTTCCGATCCAGGGCCATGTGCAGCTAGCAACCTCCTGTTCAGGATTCAAGTACTGACTCCCAATATATTCCCTGGGTCAATTCCTAGCCTTAAGTCCATTTCAGACCTCTCCTCTGTGAGCACCAGCTTGGTGTCCCCATCAATCTCTACAGCTGGAGGGTTCTCCATAAGATAGTGTGATGGGGCAAGGCCAGATGGCTACAGTAAAGTAGTGAGAAACAGGTATGTTAGCCCCAGGCTAAACAAATTCCTGGTACCATGGTAACCAAATGGCAGTTGCTCCAGGTTAATCAAAAAGAACAGGAGTACTTGTGGCACCTTAGAGACTAACAAATTTATTAGAGCATAAGCTTTCGTGGACACAAGTACTCTGTTCTTTTTGCGGCTACAGACTAACACGGCTGCTACTCTGAAACAGGTTAATCAAGACACCTGGGGCCAATTAAGATCCTTCTAGAAGGAAGTGGAGATAGCTAGATTGATTAGGACACCTGAAGCCAATCAAAGACTGGCTGGAACTAGTTAAAAGCCTCCCAGTTAGTTAGGGAGATGTGGGTGTCAGGAGCTGTGCTGTTGGAGGAATAAAACAGTACAACTTTATATCAGGTGCAAGGCAGGCTAGCCCACCCTGAGGTAATTGTGAAGAAGATATTGAGTGGGGGCTGCTATGGGGAAGTGGTCCAGGGAATTGTACACATCCTATTTCCAAAAAGTCAGCTTCCATAGCTGGCTAATTTTAGGGTCCTTGGGCTGGAGCCTGGAGTAGAGGATGGGCCTGGGCTCCTTGCTCCCCTCCCTGATTAATCACTGATACTGGGAGACAACAGAGACTGTGTGAGGGAGGATAGCTTCTCCTCACTTCCCTTGCTGGCTTATGATGAAAATGGCTCAGTAGACTGTGACCTTTGCCCCTAGAGAGAGAAGGGCTATGTGGAGGGTCACAGTGAGCCTCTGAGGCTAGCAAAATCTATCAGGAAATGCAGGACCCATGGAGTCAAGAACAGAACTTTGTCACAATAGACAGGGATCTCTGTTTCAGCAGGCTGACTATTCTTCAACAGCATACATTCATCCTCCTCCTCAGTCAGCCCAGGTTGAGCTGACCAGCCTCCTTTCATCTGCTCCCTCCACTGGGAGGGAGCATGTGCAGCAGAGGTAGGGGATATGGTCTCTTGGGCCCAATGTGGTTAACCCCCACTTGTTCAGTGTGGGGTCACCCATCACAGGGTGTACCATGAATTTATATTTTCTGCTTTATTATCTATTCCTTTCGTAATGGTTCCTAACATTGTTAGCTTTTTATTGCCATTGCATACGGAATAGATGTTTTCAAAGAACTATACATGATGACTCCAAGATCTTTCTTGCATATTAACAGCTAATTTTGACCTCATCATTTTGTACATATAGTTGGGATTACATTTTCCAATGTGCATTACTTTGCACTTATCAATAAGGCTATGATTTACTCATGGACAGGTCACAGGCAATAAACAAACATTCATGGTCAGTGGGGGGGCTTAGCTTAACTAGAGGGGGCAGGGCACTGCTGCTCGGGGGGTGGGAAATGGGGAGGAGGGAGGTTGCCTGGGGCACCCACCCAGAGCATCGCTGCTGCTCGGGCGGTCCCCAGGGCCAGTAGCACCAGCTGTTGCCCAGATGGTCCCCAGGGCCGGCTGCCAAGCAGTGGCTGCTTTGGCTGCCCCCAGGACCACCAACCAGCTGTGGCTCTGGCTGCCTGGGTCTGCCTGAGCAGTAGCTGGTGTGGCTGGCCCTGGGGCAACTCCAGCAGTGGCCGGTGTGACTAACTGCAGGGCAACCTGACCAGCTGGCTATGGGGCCGCTCCAGCAGCAGCCAGTGTGGCTATGGCTGGGGCTGCCTGAGCAGCAGGCCCCAGGGCCAGCTGCTTGGGTGGCCCTGGGGTCAGCCACACGGGCTGCTGCAAAAGTCCATGGAAAGTCACAGAATCCATGACTTCTGTGACCTCCGTGACAGACATGCACCCTTACCTATCAACTCTGAATTTCATCTGTCATTTTGTCACTGGGTTGTGAGATTCCTTTGTAACTCTTCACACGAAGCTTTGGACTTACTATATTGAGAAATTTGGATTGTCTGCAAATTTTACCCTCGCGCTTCACCACCTTCTCCACATCATTTATGAATATGCTGAACAGCACAGGTCCCAGTACCGATCCTTGGGGGACCCTTATATTTACCTCTCTTCAGTGTGAAAAGACCATTTAATCCTTCCCTTTGTTTCCTATCTTTTAACCAATTACTGATCCATGAGAGAACCATCCCTTTTATTTCATGGGAGGTGTAACATACTGAGGGTGGGGTTGGGGGAAGAGCAGAGAATCATAGAGGCGACAGTGCAGCAGCATCATTATCATAGGCATACCCTGAGGTTCAGAAAATGACACGGCCAAGCGGCCCGAGCATAGTTTTTCAAGGTGATGGAGGGTAACTTCATCATAGAGTTCATATGCTTGAGTGATGGTATGGACTGCTCTGGCAGCACTACAGATCTGGGTAATAAATAAGCAACCAATGAGGGATGCTGAGTCTTGGGATCATGCATGTACAACAACATGCCCTACCTACTAGGCACCTGCTTTTTGATAGATCAGTTGCTATATTTACTGGGTAGTCTTCAGGCTCAGCCCTGCATATAGCACACTGCTAGCTTTGATGTGGCCAAGCACAGATCACTATGAGTGTGTTTGTGTCCTACAGTGAGAGATGTAAACCACAGGATAGCATGAGTTATATATCTGCCTCTGTGCCTGACTCAAAGGATGCAAGTCTATTACAGTCCCCACCTATGCACAGAACACATACAGATCAGCAGGTTACAGGGACACAATCTTCAAGTCAGCCTAAGCTGAAAAAAAGAATTTCTGGTTAGTCTTGCTACCTTGGCTTCTATCTATTTTAAATTCATCAAATGGACCTTGAGCTCTTGATCTGCACTTTCTTTTAGAGCTACTGTTAAGAAAGAGGGGAAAAAAAAGGGGGGAGAGAAAGACAAACCTTTTTCCTCTGCCTACCAACATCTGGTCTACCCTGAAGAGTTGTATCAGCTTGTGATATAGAGGAAAACAAACAAACAAACCCCAGACCCTTGGCTGACACAGCTATGCTGACAACTCGCCTGTACAGACACAGATGGAAAAGTGCTTAGGGAGATGGCATTTCTACACCCTTCTGTCAGTGTAGGCTGTGTCTACAGAGCAGGGGTTTGTTGAGATGTTTGTCAACTATTCTTTTCTCACAGATTCTTCATTTTTTCAGACATAGGCCAGGAGGGAGACCCTTATAATGAATCTCAATCAAACACAGCAGAGCCAGCTTGACCCTAGGAACAGCAATGATGGTTGGGGGGGAGGGATAGCTCAGTGGTTTGAGCATTGGCCTGCTAAACCCAGGGTTGTGAGTTCAATCCTTGAAGGGGCCACTTGGGAATCTGGGGCAAAATCAGTACTTGGTCCTGCTAGTGAAGGCAGGGGGCTGGACTCAATGACCTTTCAAGGTCCCTTCCAGTTCTAGGAGATGAGATATTTTTTTTTTTTTTTTTTAATGCAGAGAGAAGGTTACCGAGGGAGGTGGTGGAATCGCCTTCCTTAGAGGTTTTTAAGATCAGGCTTGACAAAGCCCTGGCTGGGATGATTTAGTTGGGGATTGGTCCTGCTTTGAGCAGGGGGTTGCACTAGATGACTTGCAGAGGTCTCTTCCAATCCCGATATTGATCTTATAAAAGGTTTCTGGTCTTTTCGGACTGTCTGCTGCGGATTACCTGGCCTGCTAGACCCAGTCACGTGCTTGTTAACGTCATAATGTCTGGCTCTGCCTATCTGCATGTGTGTTACATGAACCCCAAGGCGACGGCAGAGGCCTCTAGCTAGGACACACCAGGCGGAATCTGCGGGGGACCAGGGCCAGGTGCCCATCGCAAGCCGCTATTACCTACCCTCCCTCCCCATGAGCCATGGCTGCGCCGGGGAGCCTGGCTACTGCAGCGCGGCCCAAGCGCTCTGCTCCATAGCGCTGAGCAGGCGAGTTCCGCAGGCAGAGGAGGCGGGTGCCCAGCGCCCGCCGAGCAGGAGTCCCCTTCACACCTTGGGAACCCGCTCCGACAACTAACTGCTGCCCGACACCACCTGGGGCTCCGCACCGGCCGCCCCTCGCCCCTAGGGGGACAGCGGAACCGGGGCCCGTCCGGAACTAGCGCAGGTGGAGGGGAGCGGGCTGCGCGCACCTCGTCCCTGCCCCGGCTGGTGAACGGCTCGCGCCGGCCAGGGTCCGGAGAGCGCCCTGGCACCGCTGCTCTACCTGCACAGTGAGGAGTGGGGGAGCCGAGTCCTGTCTCCCGCCCCGCTTAGGTCGTCCCCCTGGTTACGCACGCGACACGCTGGCCGAGGGGCGGGGCACTGCAGCGATTACCCGCAGAACTGCACGGAACAGCGGTTTAACTGGCCCTTACCTTGCCCCCATCAATCACTTCCGGGTCAGCCGGTGGCCGGTTTCCTTCCGGGGGACGCTAGAGTCGGGGCTAGGCCGGAGCCCGCCCCACTCACTGGTGGGGACGACGTGAGCAGGGCCTGTCCCGCTGGCGGTACCCGGGCGGGGGGCGCGCCCTCATGGGTAGGGCGCGGGCAGAGCTATTGCCCCGCCTGGGAGGGAGCAGACGGCTTGTCCAGCGGGGTGTCCCGTGCTAGGACGCGTCATCCACCTGCTCCCCGCTGACTGGCTGGGGGCAGCAGCTGCCGCTGGGCCAACCCCCTCCCCTCCTTTCAGCGGACATGGGGCGTTGTGTGCCCCCCGACACCTGTCCGGATGAGCGATAGGGCAACAGCCTCGCTTTCGATCGGCCTCGCTACCTCTCCCCCGCCCCCTGCGCCTCTTTCTCGGTGGGCATGGCTCCCCCCCCCCCCCCCCCGGGCTGCAGTTAGGGGGCTGCAGGGCAGCGGGGAGGTGTTCGTGCAGAGCAGGAAGAGGAGGCTGGGGCGGTGCCTGGCAGTCTGTGTCCTGCTCTGGCAGTGCTTCTAGGCCTCCCCCCCTTAAGGCTTGGCATTGACCCTCCCCAACCGCCAGCTCTAGTACAAAGCGTCTCTCCTTCTTTACCCTTTGAGTGCCCCCTTAGCTGCAGCCTTTCATTTCTGACAGATGAAGAGTGTTCGCCACGTGAGAGGGAGCAGATGTTACCATCATTAGCAGCTCAGCAAGAGCTTGCAGCCCAGACAGATTGTACAATTGTTTCTGTAGTGTCAGACAATGAATGCCCTGTGATCAGTTGTCACTCTCTTTGCACAGAAAATGTTTGTGTACTTATGGGGATACCTGTATAGTAACTTCTTTCGGTTTTGGCTGAAATGGATCTTGAGGCAGCTCACTGGAAAATGTGAATTACAGCGTATCTTTGGTAGCTCAAAGGAAGGTTCACAACGGACGCTAAAGATAGGTAAATGAAGGATGTAATCTTTTAAAAAGTACGTTAGAGCTTGCAACTGGACAGCCAGTTCCTCTTGCACTTAGGTTTGGTAACAGTTAATCTGTGTGACAGCAGTTTGAAGGCATACCTGAAAAACTGGTTGGTTTCACATCCGGTCCAAGTGGGGAAAACATCTAAATCATTATTGATACTGTACTCCTATTGGCAGACTCAAGGGAGCAAGGGTTACATGGGCCCTAGATACGTTTACTATGTTCATTGCTAGAATTGGCAGCTAGAGGTCTTGTAGAAGCATTTTGGCAAAGCATTGTGAGAAAGCTGACATCCTTCCTGTGTTGTATCTGTTTTGTAACTTGCTTCCTGTATTGCCTGCCAGGCCAATGCCTTTCTCATGGACTCTAAATTTACTTTAAAAGCAAAGTGCATCATATTGTATATAAACTACAAATGCTTTTACTTAAGCTTTAATTACTAAAAAAAATAAAGGTCCAAAAGATATACTTTCCTTTCCCTGCTAGCCAAGGGAAAATTTAGTCAGCTTCAAAAAATTAGCTAAAAAGGTGTTACACCTTCTGCTGAGTCTCTGGCCAATTTTTTTGTTTTACCATCACAATTTCCTATTTAAAACAACAACAAAAAATAATCTGTTTTCTTTGAAAGACCCACACAAACATGGAAATTAATTACAAAGGGGAAACACTGAAAATGTCTACATACAAATTGATGTCAAATGCAACATGTAAATCTAAAATAAGTAATTTCTCTTATTTGTAAGTCAATCTTGGTTGCCATTGTAACAATCGTAGGAAAATATACAAAGTATGATGATCTTTTGTAAACTCCAGTTAGTATAAATGAATGTATTTTTAATGTGCTTGGAAAGAAAGATATTCCTAAATACACAACAGCTATGTTATCTCTTTCAAACTGGCTCCTCATCTTTCTAGGCTGTTAAACTGACATTGTAATGGAGTAAATTTAAAAACTACAAAACTATTCAGGTGTCTATATTCATAAAGATGGTGAGAGATTTACATCATGCAAAAGATTTTCAATTCAGTATTGTCACTTAATGATGATTTTAAATTAAACAGGTGACTAATTGCTGATGCAACCCTAATAAAACACTGGTTAGACATATTATTTACAAATGTGTTGTCAATGATGTAACTCGTCAAAAGTTTGAATTCAATATATAAAACAGTTGTAGTGATATAATTATTTGTCTTGTATTACAGAGTACTCATTGGGATTATCAAAGAGTAAGGTAGGAGTCGATGGAGATAACACACTATACCAGAAAACCAATTTTTAGAGACAAATATGCCCTTAAAGTAATACTTACTTTTAGAATTTGATAGCTTTCAGTGTCTTTTGGGTATGTATGCATGACAGAATATGGGCTGGAGTAAAATTCTCACTGTTTTTCTGTTAAAATTTTATACAGAATAATGCTCAATATGGTCAGTTTTATCCATATTTCTACTCTAATTCAGAAATATGTAAAACTGAATAGATTATTTGAATAGAACAGAAGTAGTCTAATTCTTAATGTAATTTTTGTCATGGTATCAAGGCCTCTGATCTGCACAGTAAAAATGAAGCTGCTAGGTAGGAATGCGATTTGTAGACTAAAAATCTTTTGTAGAAAATGGAAATGTGATACGTAATCCTTTCAGTGCTAGGTCTATTATGCATGGTGTCATGTAGTAGTGCTGTATAATTGAAGCAAATGGAATATGAATACATACTTGGCTGTTCAGCAGTATGTTGCAAGTTCATTTTACTTTTTATATGTTCAGCATCAGTTAAAGGGATACTGTCAAAGTGTTAGACCCTCACATTTGCTTATCTTAAACTAAATGTTTTTCTATGAAGATGACTGACTGTTCTCTTCTGTCTAATCACTGCCAAGTGGTACTGAAAGAGAATTTTTGTGACTGCCACATAAAACAAATTTTTGTTATGATAGAGCACATTGAGTGGGTTCTACCAGATGTCTTAATTATGATTTTAATATCTTAAATTTCTAGAGTATCTTACCCCAGAATGGTTTATCCTTTGTGTGTGTGTGTGTGTGTGTATATATATATATATATATATATTACACACACACACACCCCCACCCACCCACCCACCATTAGGTTGATTTGACATGATTTGTTCTTGACAAATCTATACTGCCTGTTACTTATCACCTTATTATCTTCTAAATGTTTGCAAATTGATTGCTTAATTATTTCCTCCATTATCTTTCTGGGTACAGAAGTTAAGTTGACTGATCTGTAATTCCCCAAGTTGTCCTTATTTCCCTTTTTATAGATGGGCAAATACAGTGCCATTTTCCAGTCTTCTGGAATCTCTCCCATCTTCCATGACTTTTCAAAGATAATAGCTAATGGCTCAGATACCTCCTCAATCAGCTCATTGAGTATTTTAGGATGTATTTCAGCAGGCCCTGGTGACTTGTCTAAGTAATTTTTAAACTTGTTCTTTCCCTATTTTAGCTTCTGATTCTAGCTCATTTTCACGAGCATACACTGTGTTAGATGTCCAGTCGCTACTAACCTTTTGTGTCTGTCTCAAAGTGATTCATAGATTCCAAAGCCAGAAGGGACTATTGTGATCTTCTAGACTAACCTCTTGTATAATAGAACTTCCCCAAAATAGAGTATATTTTTTAGAAAAACATCCAGTCTTGATTTCAAAATTGCCAGTCATGGAGAATCCACTATGATCTTGGGTAAATTGTTCCAATGTTAATACCCTCATTGTTAAAAAATTATGCCTTATTTCCAGACTGAATTTGTCTAGCTTAAATTTCTAGCCATTGGATGTCTCTGTTAGATTGAAGAGACCATTATTAAATATTTGTTCCCCATGTAGGTACTTAGACTGTAATCAAGTCACCCCCCCCAAGCCTTTTTTGTTAAGCTATAGAGAGCTCTTTGAGTCTACCACTATGAGACATGCTTTCTAATCTTTTAATCATTCTCATGGCTCTTCTCCAAACCCTTTCCAGTTTATCAAGGACTAATGCAGTGGTTTCCAAACTTGTTCCGCCACTTGTGCGGGGAAAGCCCCTGGCGGGCCGGGCTGTTTACCTGCCGCGTCCGCAGGTTCAGCCGATCGCTGCTCCCGGTGGCCGCGGCAGGTAAACAGCCCGGCCCGCCAGGGGTTTTCCCTGCACAAGTGGCGGAACAAGTTTGGGAACCACTGGACTAATGCATCCAAAGCCCTTTTTGCCACAGCATTTCACTGGGAGCTCATGTTCAGCTGATTATCCACTACAACCCTCAAATCTTTTTCAGAGTCACTGCTTCTTAGGATAGAGTTCTCCCATCTTGTAAGTGTGACCTTCAAGTATTTACAGCATTTATGGATATGTGATCTCCATTCAGGTCTGTCTTTGAAATGATCAACATTTATGCTGCACAAGTTAAGATTCTGCTTAGGGGTGACTTTGAAGTATTTACATTCACAGTCATTCCTGTACTTTCCAAGTTTCAGCTAACCATAAATGACTTTTTTGGAGACTCTATCATCATCCTTTCTGATAACATGACCTGTCCATTTAAGTTGAACTTTGATAACCATTGCCTTGATGCAGGTTATTTTTGCTCTTTCAAGGATGTTATATGTATATTAAGGCCTCTGTCTTAACCTATTTGTTGTTACTAACAGCAGACGTGCCACACTTTTCCAGAATGAAGATATTAACCTAGGTCCTGGAATTTGTCTGGGACTTTAGTTAATATCTTCACTCTGGAAAAGTATGGCATGCTGTTAGGATGAGACAGAGGCCTTAACTATGTTGTTACTAACACTGGCATCTCACTTCCAAATAGTGCACTTGCTCCTTATGATGAGGTATTAGTTCATTATTGACTTGGAGGAAGAATGTCACTGAGTATTCTTACTCCTCAATAATCCCATTGACTTCAGTAGGACTAAGTAAATGGAGTAAGGTACTATTTAGCACGTTTAAGGGTTTCAGAATCTAGGTTATAGTGAATTGCCAATACGACTTCTCTCAGGATTTAAGTTTGCCTTTGAGGATTCTTCTCCAAAAATTATCAGGCCCGATACTAGTTATCTTGAGATCACGGTCCAGGATGCATGTTTTTTTAGTTAATGTATTTTACCAGCTGGCTGAAAAAGAAGGAATGAAAGTATACTCATTCTTTCACAGGCAAAGCAAACACACTTAAGGCTTTATCACAAAATGTATTTACCTTGACAACTGTCGCATATTTTTTCATTTTTAAAAGATGCAAATGCAATGGGCATGAACAGACTGGTAAATAATAGGAACAAAATAGATGTTACATTTTGTATTCATTGTTTGACTTACGTTCATTTCTTAGGTGTTAAGAAATGCTGTACATATTGGTGAAGCTGAAGTGGAAAAATGTGTCCTGAGTATAATGAAAGAAAAGAAGATTAATATACAGAAGGATACAGGGTATGTTGTTTGCTACTGTTATATAGGTACTTCTAACTGGACCACATCATTTTACCTTTTATAACATTGTATAGGTATGTGACAAGAGAGATTATTAAAGGAATCACTAATCTGATACTGTTGTTTGGGGAATACAGCACATACATCATACTTTGCAATTCAGTTTTAAGGATTTAAGATGTATAGATGATGAGAGTGCATATGATGTGGTATGATAAAAAGGTTTTAGCGGCATGAGTTTGGTATAACTCCATTACTCACAGTTGACCAACCCGCAATTAAATTGTACTGGTCATCTCAATCAAATCTTTACCATATCGTCCTGTATGACCTCTATTACATATTGTTATTTTAGAGAGTTAATTTAAAAAAAACAAAACTTGTTAGATCAGTTTCTTTTGTGTCTCTCCACCTGTAACAGTAAAGGCCTTGAGGAGGGGAAAATAACTAATTTAAAACAACTCTAAAAATGATCTAAAGAAACTTTTCTGTACATAAAAACCATCCACAGTTTCAAAGTTTCGGATATCTTATGACCTTTAAATCTAGAAGCAAGTGTGGCATTTAATGTTGGAAAGCTTTGGTTCTCCCCTTTTCCAGAGATGCAATGTTCCCATTTCTAGCTGTGCAGCATTAAAGTATTGCCCTTAGACTTGTCACTGGAGCTGGATGAAATATTACATACTCTCGAGTTTAGACTAGTGTAACATTTTGAGGTGAGGAAAGTAATACATTTCTCTCTGGAAGACTCCCCCCCCCCCCCCCTCCCCAGTTGGGCAAAGCTTGCAGGAGTTTGGTGTGTCACATTAAATATTGCAGGACCTGTACTCCCTTTTTCTCATGATCTAAGCAATGATGACTCTATGGCCATCCCATCATGTATCCCCCTTAAGCTCCTGTGGGGTTTTTTGTTTTTCAGTTTTAAGACAAGCCTGCAGGTATGTTTGCTGCAGATATCTGGTTATAAGAAACTTTATTTGGAGGTGGAAAATCTGAGGAAAGTTCCATATGATTCAGATAACGAAGAACATGAAAAGCAACTAATCCAGGTGAAGGTGTCTTGGAATTCTGAGTCCTAAACTATTACTAGAATAATTGAATGCTAATAAATTAGCCATAGAAGTTTAGCTTTCTTTAAATTCATAACTATCAGGCTGTTTGGTCTTTATAAACTAGAAGAGCAAAATTGATTTTAAAAATTGGAATAAACCAGCTCTGACAGGTGCCCTTTCAATAAGTTTCTGACAAATGCCCTTTACTATAAGTCTCATAGTATGTGAAAGCTTAATTTATCCCCTTACTACTAAGTCCTTTAATAGCATGTTGGCATTTTAAAAATATTTACTATTTTCAATTGTAAAAGTGACTCGCTCAAGTTAAACAATATCCTAAAGCGAATCTCAGACCAATAGCTCTTTTTCCCAAGGGTTTCTTACAGTAAGTTTATTCCATCTGAAACCCCAAAAATAATAGCACACAACTTAAAAAAAGAAAACCACCAACACGTCTGCATACAAACAGTACTTGATAATTTATAGTGCTTCAAGAAATGTAGTGAGTTTTACAAATACTAGTGAACTTAGCATTCTAATATCCCTGTATATAGATATGTATCCTCACTGTGGCTTTGATCCTTCAAAGACTTATGCAAATGTTTCAATTGAAGCATGTGGGTAATCTCATTTAACTCAATGGTAGTACTTGCGCTTAAAATTAAGCACTTGCACAAGTGTTTGCAGAATTGGGGTTTACGTGGATGAGGAGACTGACAACCAGAAAAATTAAGGGCCTGATGCTCTTTTACATCCACTTGGGGTCCTTTTGCACTGCTAGAGCAGCATAAAGGGGCCTTAGTGTAAATGAGTATCAGGCTCTAAGGGAGTTAATTGTTCCCTGACTTGGTTATAATTTTAGTATATAATCAGGCTTAAGTGAGTTACCCAAGGGAAAAAAGGAAATGTGACAAAACAGAGAATCCACGTCTCCCAATTTTTAGTCTTGTGTCTTAAATGCAAGATTATTTTGTTATCTGACATGTGTCAGTAAGTGTTCTGAATAACATGACTAGGAAAAACATTGGCAGTTGTGTTATTTGTAACATGGAAGTATATTTATGTAGCTTTGGAATTTGCTGATGCCTCATGAAAATCTGAAGGCTAGAATCACCAAGCAGTGGTGTGACATTGGTTTCCAAGGTGATGATCCCAAAACAGACTTCAGAGGAATGGGCATGCTGGGATTAGTCAATCTGGTGTAAGTGAAAATAAATACTTTTCTTCTCTAAGTCTTAAATTTTCTATGTCTTTGAATTCTTATTTAGTATTATTCCTAATTCCCTCTGGACTACCTGAGTAGAAGCAAATAGAAATATATTGGCTACTGTAATACATTACTGAATAATGGAAAATGAGCCCCTTTCTAAATGAGTAAACAGTTCTTCAACAGCGAGCTGCATTGTTGTAACCAACTAGTTGGATAGATGGTGGTTTTAGTTACAAATTGTAAGAGTTAAAGAGGAGCAGAAAGGAGTTTAAAACATTCTACTCATGTATGATAGGCCTGCTATGCTATAGCTGAGAAAATAAATGATCAAAACTCTTCAAAATAAAATTACTACTAAGTTAAAAGTACTAATGATGTAGAACAGAAAATATGAAAACCTGCTTGAATGGGGGAATCCTGAATTCTCTGGAAGACGTCTGTCCCACTGGTCTCCTTTATCATGCCATTCCTTGTTACATATCACTTCCTCTATTTACTTTTATTGGTTTTCATTCTGCACTCTTTCTTCAATACACATTTGTCTACAATTCCATTCTTCTGTTATTGAAAATATTAGATTTAATTAATAAACTGCTTATGTAGCAATCCTTAGATTCAGTTTTTGTTTGCTCCTTTTCAGGTATTTTAGTAAACATTACACCAGTGAAGCTCGCCAGATCCTCTCTCGTTCAAATCATACAAAATTGGGGTAAGCCATTTGTATGGGCCTAAGATCTCAAAGATCTTAGATTTGTAGAGTGCAAGTCTGTATTGGAGTATCTTCTGATTTTTTTTTTTTTTTTAAAAAGAGGAAAACATTTGACACTTTCTATAGGAAATTGACAAACAGAATTAATTTCTGAGCATCTGAGTTGAAAGCTGTGTGTTTATAGCTATGTATTTGTTCCAACCAGTCTATTTAGTGCCCTTAGTAATCTGTAGGCTTCAGTTAGTTTCGTTCTAGAAAACCACTCCAACCCCTTATTCCCCCAAAACAGTATGGCTAACAGATTTGGATTGAATTTGGAAGGAAATAGTAATTATTCTTTATTCTATTTAGTAACACAAACTTAGTCAAGATGTATGTATTCATGCACACTGTGCCAAGTGCAATATATATACTTCCATGGATTAAGTGCCCATCCAGTGGCCTGGACAAGTCAAAAATAGCCTGTTTATTATCTCTCACTTTACAAGACACTACTCCTCTTTCATCCACCCAATCCCCAGTTAACTCTGGTTTATCTCAATAATTAATATAGTGAGCATGGGAATGCTTCATCTTGTGCCTTGTCATGAATGTTGCCCTATCTAAGTTGTGAACAGTCATCCTACAAAATTAATGAGGACTTCTGCAATGAAAACATATACATGTATCCTTTAACATATTGTAAATTTGTTTTTCAAAATGATGCACTTTTTGTGACTGCTGAACTTATTCTAATTTTTCATCATTGGGCTTTTTAAACAGAAAAAGTCCATACATAACAGGAGCAGACCTAGACCTTGTTACTGAGGTATATTTTGTGTTTGGAATTCCATCTCCCTGTGGAAACAGGATATCATGGACAAAGCCCCAAAATGCACTTTATTCAATGACTCAAATTGTGTGTGCAACCGTACCTGATTTAACACATTGTACTCGATAACAAGCTTTGAAAATTGTATCAAAAAAATGAAAATACATAAGATCTACTTGAGCTTCTGCTGGCTAGCTTTCTTGCTAGAGCAGTGTTTTTGGTAGCTGTGATGTTAGTGTTACAGTAGATTTGGAAAGAGGGCAGTAGACCAGATTTAGATTTTTTTTTTTTTTTAAAAAGCTTTTTGTCTTTTCTATATGCTTGCTGAGTCTGGATGACTGCCCTTGGCTTCTGGGCAGTGTGGTCTAATGTCAGGATCAATACTTGCAGGGCCGTGTGGGCTAGTGGCCAGAGTTACTATGGCCGCTCTCCCTCGCAAGGCCACGTGGCCTAATGGCCAGAGTGGCTGGACAGGTGGGCTGCCACCTCAGGACAGGCAGCAGCCAGGGTAGGGGGACCCAGATCCTCCCTACTCCACTGGGTCCCAACCCAAGGCCCTGACAGTGGCGGGGTTGCCCGCCTCCTGCTCAGCAGGGATCCTGCCGAAACACACTGAGCCAAGCCCCAGTTCTGTGACCAGTTTCCTGTTAAGTTGCCCTGGTTTACTTCCTACCCGTTCTTCCGCAGCTAGTCATCTTGGTAGTCTTAGGGCCTCTCTTCCCTCTTTGGTGTTGGGTGCCTGGGAGTCGCTGGTAGGTGCAGTCTGCCGGGCCTCTGAGTCCTGGAGTGTCAGCTGTCCCTCTGCAGGAACCTGTAGCTCACCTCTGTTCTCTTTGGCAGTCAGCCCTGACTGAGCTGAGTTGCTCCCTTTTATAGCTGGAGCATGCCCAGCAGAGGCCGGGGGCGTGGCCTCTTCAGCCCACAGACTGTGATTAACCCCTGCTGAACCAGTGGTGGGCTGGTGCACCCCATCACAATGCTGATTAAACTTTCTATCCTGTTGCCTCTGCATGGTAAATAGGGGCATTCACTACATTGCTGTTGATGAAATTTTATATTTCCTACACAGTCCATCTTTTAACTTCACTATCGTCTTAGATGAACAAGGCACTTTAGACAAAAATGCTCCATACGCATGAGGTAGACTTTGCTTGATTCTTAGAATGACCCAACCTGTAGAATAGGAATAATTTGGCAGATAATAATTTGTCTATACAAATTAGGCCTGGAAAATGGAATACATTGTAAAAATCAGCAGGAAAATGGATTTCATTAGTATCTAATAGGAAATTTTTTGGTGTTTCAGATATTCCTATGCAATAGTTGGGATCAATTTGACAGAAATGGCTTATAGTTTACTAAAGAGTGGTGCTTTAAAGTCTCATCTCTACAACTTGGTCCCTGGATTGCCACAAATGGAACACTTCCATCAGTTTTATTGTGAGTATTTGTAACTCTTCCCTCCTATAGATTATCAGCGGCAGGACTACCTTCATTACCAAAAGTCCAGGCCTCTACCACTCGAGATAAATGAGTAACTCCTTTAGTTGTTAGCAGTAATATGTGATTATAACTGGGCCAGCTATTAGAAGGGCAATTAATTCTCAGCCAGTTGGTTACATATTAAAAATATTTTAGTGCTGTGATGCTTCTAACATGGTTATGGATTTATTTTCAAGCATAGTTTAAAGGAAAAATAAACATTTACCTCCATTGCTCCTCCAAAGCCAGAATTATAACCTGGATGTCTGACTGACTATTTCTTCATTGGATAAATTTGGGTGGATGGATCCATACTGCAGATCTCAATTTAATAAATATCCAGTATTTTCCAAGGCATGCATTCTTGCTAGTTACTCCTACACTATCCAGAAGAATTGCTATTGAATAAAATGAGGCATTGCCTTCTTCCTCTAGGCTGAATAGGCTGGGAGGAGCCAGAGCCAAAGTAGAAAAGAATGGATCACAAGTTCTGTAGAACTTTATTTTGTTTTCTTTACAGGTTATCTGGTTTATGAGTTTGACAAATTTTGGTTTGAAGAAGAACCAGAAAGTATTATGCACTTCAACCACTATAGGGAGAAATTCCATGAAAAAGTTAAAGGACTTCTTCTGGACTATAACCTAGTACTAACCTTACAGAATATAAAGAAACCATAGCCGCATCTGCAATCTACCCAGTTCTGCTCTTAAAATGGAATTATGCATTCTCATGGAATTCTCACACTTCACCAAAAAATTTGTTTAATGATGTAACTTTTTATACATATATTTTTGAAAAAGCTCAAATTCAGTTATGAAAGCTTGGACAATCAGCCACTGTTTACAGGTCTTATATGCTATTCTCCAAAGGAAAACTTAAAAAAAAAAAATCCCATATTGAATCTTTTGCCCTCACAACTTTCTTACACCTCTTGGTGCAGGAACATGAAGTAGGTATTTATGCTGCATTATGTTATCTTCATTATGTAACCTATTACTAGGTTCCTTTTCTACCATTAACTGTTGATTAGTTATCTTTAAGAGGGGAAATTGCTTTGGTTTTAGATTTGTTTCTCAAGCCCTGTCCCCTTGTTGTTTATCTGCACATAGCTTGTGGTCCATAAAAGTTTTAAACTTCTCTGTGTAAAGAGGTCCATGAAGATGATGTAACAATTATTTGTGACTTGGAAGAAGAGGCTTCATTTATTTGTATTTACACATAAGAACAGACATTGTTCTGGTTGAAATGATCCTCCCTCCAGGAAATAATTACCCACACCCCTGTGCCTGGAAGGAACTTCCCTCAAAAATAATTACAAAATAGGGTAAGGCTAAAGTCCCTTTTAACAAGGAGATCTTTCATGTCACATGCTGCCATAAATATTTTCCAGCTCTCAATCCATCTTTTAGTTTGGGCTACAGTTTTTCAGGCTGACTTGATTCTGTATCTTTTTTTGGCCCATTCTCTCCCCCCCTCCCCCCAATGTTTTCTGAATGGGGCGTAATATCTAGGAGAATTACTTAACCTCTTTTTGTAGTTTCATTATTTCCCACAAAACTTCATTGCTGCTGCAATCCATGATTTGTGAAGGTAGCTGGAACTCTTCTTCACTTCATCCATATTTCCAAGGAAGTTGGGGTGCAACTTTCATAGGATAAAAGCATGTTTCCAAATTTGGGCATTCTAGACAATCCAGGCACTAGGAGTTGGTACCTATAGCAGTTTGTGATTACTAAGCATTGTTTAAAATGTTAAACAGGCTTGGCATGAACTTATTTTTTTTAAAGCCTACTATTTAAATAAGTGCCTTCTGCTAAATTCAGTCACTGTTTAATTTGATCCTCCATTTAACCTGAGCAGAGCTTCAGAAACCTCAGTTCTTTGGGGGCAGAGACTGTGTATCTCATATGCTTGAATATCACATGGTGCTATCATGATACAAATACAAAAATTAAACACAATGCTTTATTTTATCATCTCTGGAAGGCTTCATTGGTTATGAAAAGTTATTCTGAAAAAAGGCCAACATTCTGAATGGGAGAAGGAAAGAAACAAAGGATGATCCTTGTGATTTTAAAAAAAGATAATTGGAAGATATTCAGACTGTACACTATAGGTATTATTGTATAGGCTGTGATTTCTATCACTCCATCTCCTCGTTCCTCTTGATCTACATGAACAACATGGTCAGCTGCTTATTGCAGTCAAAATGATAGTAAAGAGCTTGACCAAAGTAGAGAGCAATTATATTGACAAAAAAGTTTTGTTCTAAAATCTGTTACAAATAGGTGAGGTTTTAAACATCATGTGAGCTCCATCTGCCAGAAGGTGGAGGGAGATAAAGATTTATCTTCATATTTGCATTTGCCCATTACCGTTATACTTGAAATGGTGCAGTGAGGGGAAGGAGTTTGGTTGAAAAGGAACTGATGCAATATGCACAACATATCCTTTCTGGGTATACACTACAATAAAAACAGATTTTGCCAAATTAAGAGTTAAATGTGGTACATTTTGTCCTGCTACACTGTGTGCATGCCTTTGTGGAAGCATGCTGGTACTACAGTGATGATGACTATAAAGGTACCTTGATAGCAGAATTAACTCTTTCTTCATTGGATTTCTGCAAATAAGTTTTGCTGGTTTCAAATTTACTTAATATAGTGAAAAAAATATAACTGCTAGTGATCAAAAATATAGAAATAGAGCTCTAACAAATGTGGATTAAAGTATGATTTTATTCATGAAAGACTTATTCCATGTTTTTCACCACAATATAAATACAAGTGAAAAAATATGAAGCGCTTCCAATTGGATGATTATAAACTCCAGATCACTTTAATTCCTTGATTTTGAAAACCTGCCTCATCACCAAATAAACAGTACATTTGAGGTGGTAGATTTCTCCCAAAAGCATCCTTACTTTATTTTTACAAGACTGATTGTAATTGTCCTTGTAGCAACTGTAACACTGTATCCCAGTTCTTGAAAATTTACCAGACACCCATTAGGTGGACATCTATACCTACTACGAAAGATAGATGTAAAATATCATAGGCAGGGGAACACCACTAGCAAGAAGCCTACTTTTTCTGCCACCCCCAGCTGCTGGGAATTTCATAATGGTGACCATTAAAATGGTAGCTGAGCACCTATACTCAAGGTCCCAGGATTCCTGTCCTGGTTTGGGGCACCATCTTTGGTTTAGTCTGTGGCTATTAAGTGTCTTGTAAGTTTGGAAATTCCCATAAATAATGTTCAGGTGGAGGGTCAGATCTTTAGGGTTCTGCTTTTTCCCCCCCACCTCCTGGCTGCTAAGGAATGAACTCTTCACGATTCTACCTGGCCCCCAGTTTCCATATAGTTTCTCCGCCTTAAATAACTCTATTGCTTACCTTGTTGCTGCTGCTCATAGTTTTCCTCAGGAATAGCAGCATGAAATTGATATGATGTTTGAATTTCACTGAGGACAACAGCTTGCTGAAGGGAATCAGTGAAACTGGCCATATGATTGTTAATTTCACTGTGCTGCTGTTTGGCAAAGATACAAGCAGCAACAACAACAGAGGAGCTGGAGCCAACTGGCTGCAGAGCCAAGCAATCCAGTTTTGTCATCTTTACATTTGGAAGATTTTTTTTTTTTTTTTTTGCAACTGTAAAGGCTAGAAATGTAATTGGAAAAAAGACAACCTATAATTCCACAGAAATTGGTATGTTAAGCTCCTTTACTCCCAGGAAGAACTTCCTGCTTGCCATTAGCGAAAGGATTTTTCAAGCCCTATCCTATGCAATTTCAGATTTCATATAGCACAAAAGAAATCTGAGCTAAGGCATCTTGGGATAGAGCCTAGACCAGGGATTCTCAAACTTTCTTGCACCGTGACCCCTTCTGACAACAAAAATTACTACATGACCCCAGGAAGGGGGACTGAAGTCAGAGCCCCGCCGCCCTGGGCAGCAAAGTCCAAGCCCCACTATCCTGGGCAGGGGCCCTGTAACCTGAGCCCTGCCACCCAGGGCTGAAGTCGAAGCCCAAACCCCATTCCCCAGGGCTGAAGTCGTTGGGCTTCAGCCCTTGGAGGTGTGGCTCGGGCTTCGGCTTTGGCCCCAGACCCCAGCAAGTCTAAACACCAGCCCTGGTGATCCCATTAAAACGGGGTTGCGACCCACAGTTTGAAAACCACTGGTCTAGACTGAGTTTAGTCGAAGGTTTGTCATCACTTTTTAAAATCAAAACCATGAGCTGAAAATCATGACAAAACCCAAATTAAGAATAAAGCTACCATCATTAAACATGGAAAAGTTATGTAGTCAAATGTATGGATGTTAGGTCACATGTAATAATTGTTTAAACTGAGTGTATTCTATATTTTTCTAGTTCCCAGTGTATTGTTTCCTGAGCATTTAAAAACTAGAATTTTTATGTAGTTTTGTACTATTAAGTACATATTTTGCATGTAGCAGGTTAATTGTATGTATTGGCAACTAGTTAGGATAGAGTGTAAAAACAGCAAAGATTGTGTGTGGGGTGGGTATTTGCTAGAGGCAAAATTGTCTTGCAAAGTCTAGTTAACAAGATTTTATATTAACTATTGAATTCATACTATGAAATGACAATCCTAATTTAACAGATGATATAGACTGGAACTGTGCAATGACCTGTTTAACTGGATGTAGTCAGTTTGCATAGCATTGAAACTAATTGTGAATACTTGGTTACAAAGCATCCCTAAAATTAAAGTTTTGGTTAAAGTCCCTGTTGCTTTTATAATACTGTTTATTAGATACACCTCAAGTTTTAATATATGTATTTGACAATTCTTGGAAATATAACACAAAATAATTTTCTAACTTTTCTCCCTTTTAACATATTCATGGGACATTGTCAAGTAAAGTTTGGCCTTAAAGTAACATTGTGCAAAAAGCCAATTTTTTTCAAATGAAATTTAAGACCAACACAAGTGCTTCTATTTTTAAATTTTCCATAGAACCTATTTAACAAACTTTCCACTACATTTTTTAAACATGGTGTTACTCCATGGGAAAATTAAACTGAAATTAACTACAGGTTTCAGAGTAGCAGCCGTGTTAGTCTGTATCCGCAAAAAGAACAGGAGTACTTGTGGCACCTTAGAGACTAACAAATTTATTAGAGCATAAGCTTTCGTGGACTACAGCCCACTTCTTCGGATGCATACAGAGTGGAATAAATAGTGAGGAGAAGCTCACCAACAAAGAAAGGTGAAAACTCTTTGTATGGGGTAAGAAATTCAAAAGTTAATAATTTAATTGGGGAAGACACACACAGGATATTTTAAGTCTGCTTTAATAGCTTAAGGTGGTGGTAACACTAAGGATATTTATTTTTAAATGTGCATTATAAGGTTGACATTTTAAGTGGAATAAGCAATGTTGAAAGATGGGTTCAATTGCAGAACATTTGTGCAGACTTACCCTTTTAAACTGGAATTGCTAGATAGCAAAATGAAGACATACCTTAATGAAAAAAGTTTCTATGCTACTGCTGTTTCTGATAAACCAACATGGAGGATCATTGGGATGTACACTGGTCAAGCACTCTAGAGGAACAAGCTAATCTAATATTTCCATGCACGGGCATGCTTGGTTTTCAGTCTCTGAACAAATGAGCAGTTCTCAATTCTTCATATTACTCCAGCTCTTGCCTAACTGAAGAAGTCTGTTTTCAATAAATGTTCTATAAAACATCAGTATAAACTTTTGTTTAGATGTATTGTGATGTGAGAACGTTTTCTGTTTTCGTTGGAGGAGCTTTGCATCCTGTACCACTGAAAAATTTGTTAATGTGTGATGAAAATGTAGTTCTTTTTTCACATCATAGTCCTATTCTTATGGTGCTATAATATAGCCTGAAATGGCATTTCATGTCCTGCCAAATTTATGGCACTGTCTGTTACTGGAAGCAGTAGACGGTAGGAAAGTTGGTCAGTAACTTGTTACTCCTGTGCAATGAGATAACTGTACACTAATAGAAAGGTCAACATTTGCCCCAGTATAAAGCAATAATGTAAACTGTGATGTCAATATGTTGAGCACAAGTGTTAGAATGATAATAAATAAAGAACAAAACATCCAAACGTTCACAGTGACAAGATATCCATATTGCTTTGTAAGAGCTTCCTTTCCAGTTTGCCTTGTTTTCTCCTCACTGTTAGCTTGCAGTCAGTTCAAAACGAAGCAGTTGGTTATTGTCTTTTCCCTAATGTTTTATATTGGTTACCTCTATGAGTGAGACCTAGTCTTAGCATTCCCTTAAGGCCATTTATACCAGTATTCCTTCAGTCATGGGACTGGATTTACGTTTGTTTGTTTACCACACCTCTGTGCCAGGCAATTGATAATTTGCTGCTGTTTTCAACAATGTAGCTCCCTGGACTTAAGAAGAAAAGTTACATTGGAAACAGGACAAATGTGGTCCATATCACAAATACCAGACAATTGGCTCTAACTGCTGCCTGTGCTGGCAGTCTCAGCAGAGAGACCAAGAAACAATAGGCATTCAAACTAAAATACTCTCACACCAAAGTAATGCTTCCAAGTCAGGGTTACGGCACTCCCTCGTCAATGAAGGTGATTCTTCATACACCTCCCTTCCTCTTTTGAGGAAGTGGATCCAAACACTTCTTCCTCCTCACCATCTAGGGGAAAGAATGCCTCCATCTATGCTTCTATGAGGGGGTTGATCCAAACAATCTTGCATGGGGGAAGTGTTTAGGTCTCTGTTCCGGGACGGGGCTTCCTCCTAGATCTCCATGTGCTTCATGGCAGAGCACAGATGCAACAGGCACAGAGCAGGAGACCCAAAAAGGCTATTTGGGGCAGGGCCTGTCTTTGTTCTGTGCATGTACAATCTCTCACACAAGAGGCTCCAGATTCATGACTGGAGCTGCTAGCTAGTATGATGATACAAATAAACAAGGAGCAAACAGCAGAAAATGAGAAGAAACTCCTCAGCAGTAGCCACTAAAGAGACCAGTAGAGATCAGAGCGTGCGAAACAAGTACCCCAGCTACTTGGTTACCTCAAACTGCCCTGCACAATAATTTGACATGCTGTTATGCCAGACTTAGCTACAGTGGCCCTGGTAGTGAGTAGCAGTGCCCTACTTGCTTATGCACCTAACATACTCTGTTTGGGTACTGTTTCTGATATTAAGTTGCCCGAGACAGCTTCTGAAAAAGTCTCTGTTCAAAGGCCAAGTACAGAAGTTATCACATTGGGGACTGAGAAAATCCTTTTGTGAGCTGGAGGAGACTTTACTTTGGGTAGGCAGCTCCATCTTTGGAGGGAGTGTGTGTTTTTTTAAAAAGTCCCATTAAAAATGCACCCTCCCTGACGCGTACCTATCAACAACTGCACCCTGTGAGAGTAGGTTTCTCTTCACTTCATATTCTACAAGAGGCTTAGCAATGAATCATGACAGTGTGTGCATTAGCAGGCTACAGCTGCGCCTCTCAAATATGTTGAGACACACAAGGCTGAAATGAACAAAGTAATGGATATCAGAAAACTTCCAAGTGACTGATTTTTTTTTTTATGATAAGTGAAATATCAGGATTTCCCTCATCATAATAGCAATTTTCATGGAGGTTAAGGTTTGGATTGTCTTTGAGTGTCTGCCCCTGTGGATTCCACCCTTCATGTGCCCCACGGGCAGGAGCTTGGAATCTTTTAACCAGCAGTGTCCATTGGGGCCGTGTGTGCGCCCTGCATGCCCTCCCTGCCTGCCCAAGGGCATAAAGGACAGAGTAACCCCATCCACCATTCAGGTCTTTCTTATTGCCTGTAGCGCTGAGATGGATCAACCTCAGTGTCCTTTGAGCTCTCTAGAAGTTCTTGTTACATCGTGTGATAATGTAGGCAGTTTTCTTTTGATACCTTTAGCCCTTTGGGGAGGAAAAGGAGTAAGTGCCTTAGTACCAGGGCTACCATCCCTTTGTCCAAATCTACAAATCACCACATTTCAAAACCTGCCCATCTGCAATGCAGCTATATCTTTTAATGACTGACATGCCAAGTGGGCAGGCCATGTCCCTGAAAAATGTTCAGTTCATACATCATTCTCAAAATGTACCCGAAAACCTGTGAGGCATGCTTACAATTAATTTTGATAGAGAAGTAGATAAAGGCATTTGACTTAGTTCTTTCAAGGAAGAAATCTGTTTCTGCCTCAAGACCAGAGTTCACTAGAGCTTTGTCCTCTCGAGAGGTTACTCCAGCTTCTGAAGTCCCTAAGCATAATTGCTGTGCCCTTGGAGCAGTCAATTGCCCCTGCTGTCGGAGGAAGAAAATAGCACTGCTCGAAGCCTAACACTTGGCATCAATCCCTGTGTCTGATACATTCTAAAAAGAGGTTTGACTCATCAGTCTCTGAACAGTAGAAGTATTAGCTGAGTCAAGTACTGCTTCTGCTCTGGCTCCACACTGATTAAAATTGGTCACTGGTCTTCTACATCATCTGGTACTGTCTACATCATCAACTTTGGTAGAGCCTGGGAAAAAGATCTTCTGCATCAGAACCACTTCATTCGGTGCAAATACCTTCTACTGTGATTACTTCTACAACTTACAGGGATTTGAGAATCATTCCAGAGCTTGAATCACTAATCCTGGATGTGTCTCCATTGTCAGTGGCCTCAAAGCCTGATTTGGTAACAGAACCAGATATTTTGAAAATGGGGAGTTCTCTGGTAGGTCTGTTAGCAACCAACAAGAACAAGAAATGTCTCAAGTTTTGCTCTCAAATTTTGAATTGGGGCCCATATCAGTTGCCTTTCTGATTCCATGGAGCAATCACCTGATGTATGCTTTTCTACCTTTTCCCTTAATTCATGGCATCTTTCAGAAGGCAAGTCAAGACAACGCACAACTACTTCTCATAGTTCTAACTTGGCCACTTCAGTTCTAGTTCTTAGATCTGCTGCATCTGTTGAGTCAACCATTCATCAAACTTTCAGGACATAATTTCACAGAACCAGTGTCTAGTTCTTCATCCGGACCTTTCCTCTCTACATCTGCCAGCTTGGATGCTGGCTGACTGCTGTGGATAGAAATTCTGCAGAGGTTCAGGATATTCGTATTCAGAATAATAATCCCTCCACCAGACTGACATAATAGTAAGTGGAAGCGTTTCTCCCTTTGGGTTACTCAGTGTCACCTTTATCTGGAGGAGACTTCCATTCTTGATATTTTGAACTATTTATGGTCTTCTAAGCCCTCTCGTCTGTCATTTAGTTCAGGGAGAGTTCACTTGGCAGCATGGTCTGCCTATCACACCCTACAGCATACACCCTAGAAGTGTTATCACTAAGGCTAAGATTTTGTCATGGATATTTTTAGTAAAAGTCACTGGCAGGACAAAGGTAATAAACAATAAATCACGGGAGTCCTGCTGCCCAGCGCTGGGGTTGACACTGAGCCCCACCACTACTATAGTTAAGGCAATATTTCTCAGTGTTGCCATAACAACTCATGTTGCATGTAAAAAGAACAGGAGTACTTGTGGCACCTTTGAGACTAACAAATTTATTTGAGCATAAGCTTTCGTGGGCTACAGCCCACTTCATCAGATGCATAGAATGGAACATATAGTAAGAAGATTTATATAGATAAACACACACGCATACAGAGAACATGAAAAAGTGGAAGTAGCCATACCAACTGTAAGAGGCTAATTAATTAAGACGAGCTATAATCAGCAGGAGAAAAACTTTTGTAGTGATAATCAAGATGGCCCATTTTAGACAGTTGACAAGAAGGTCTGAGGATACTTAACAAGGGGAAATAGATTCAATATGTGTAATGACCCAGCCACTCCCAGTCTCTAGTCAAACCCAAGTTAATGGTATCTAGTTTGCATATTAATTCAAGCTCAGTTTCTCAGTGGAGTCTGTTTTTGAAGCTTTTCTGTTACAAAATTGCCACCTTTAAGTCTGTTACTGAGTGAACAGAGAGATTGAAGTGTTCTCCTTCTGGTTTTTGAATGTTATGATTCTTGATGTCAGATTTGTGTCCATTTATTCTTTTGCGAAGAGACTGTCCCATTTGGCCAATGTACATGGCAGAGGGGCATTTTTTTCTCCTGCTGATTATAGCTCATCTTAATTAGTTAGCCTCTTACAGTTGGTATGGCTACTTCCACTTTTTCATGTTCTCTGTATGTGTGTATATCTATCTATCTATCTATCTATCTAATCTTCTTACTATATGTTCCATTCTATGCATCTGATGAAGTGGGCTGTAGCCCACGAAAGCTTATGCTCAAATAAATTTGTTAGTCTTCAAGGTGCCACAAGTACTCCTGTTCTTTTTGCGGATACAGACTAAGATGGCTGCTACTCTGAAACCTCTTACTGCAAGTTATTGTTTCTCTAATCTTAGCATGAAGCAAACTCAAATGCATCTCACCACTTAAAAAAACAATACTACCATTTTCAATTAACGGCTGTGGAAACTTGAATCTGAATTACCCAGAATCACAGGAGAATGACACTAAACTGGGACACAGGAGATTTGGATCACTGACTCCAACAGATTACTCACATGAATAATGCTAAGCACTGCATAAGTGTTTGCAGGATTAGGGAACTCCAGTTCCCTATATATAAAATGAAGATAACACTTCCTTTCTCCCACCCTTTGTATGTCTTGCCTACTTAGGCTTAGACAGCATCATGACAGAATTTCTGAAAAACCTTGGTCAACATGGCTGCAACTGGCTGACATGCTTCCTTACTGAGTGCATACCCCTGGTCAAGTGCCCAAGGTATAGCAATAGGCAAAGGCCACTGCCATCCTGAAACCAGGGAAAGCAGCTGACAATCAATACTATGCATAATGTACAAGGTCTTGGAAGGGATGATGCACCGAAGACTTACACCCATCTTTGAGGGCTACATGCCCAAAGAGAAATCCAGGTTTAGGCTGGGAGAAAGCACCTGTAATTGCACTGACTACCTACATCAAAGCTAGCTATCAATGTTGGCTCAAAACAGCAGTGACCTTTGTGGACCTGTCCTTGGCATATGACATGGTTTGGCTGGACGGCCTGCTTCTAAAAGTGTTGAAAATATCATGTTGTGGAAGAACCCCCTGCACCCACTGACAGTTATGCTCACCAATTGCAAATTTCATGTAGATCTAACAGACCTAGCCTACTGAACAATGGGCTCCCACAGGGATCCATCTCGTCACCATCATTCTTTAATATTTGTATCAATAACATGCCATCGACTCAGTCATGGAAATCTGGATACTCAGAGGATCTGATGCTTGCCATCCAAGCGAGCACTTTCACTCAAGTGGAAAGAATCCTTTCAGAAAAGCTGAAAAAAAATGGAGGAGTACTATCGGTTATGGCAGCTCCAACTGAATCCTCAAAAAACATCTGTCTCTGCATTCCACCTGAGGAATCTGCACAGAAGAACTTGAATGTCACCTTTGATACCAACATCAGGCATGAGGATTTCCTGAAATATATTGGAGTGTGGTTCTGGATTGTAGCCTCATGTACTGCCAACATCTGATGAAGATTGCTGCCAAGATAACGACTACGAACAACATAATCCACAAATGAGCCAGATCCGGTTGAATAGCAGATGCTCATGTCCTTTGGACAACTACCTCATCCCTCATCTTCTCAGCAGCTGAATATTGCATGCTGGTATTTGCAGGTAGTGTACATACAAAACTTGTTGTTGTGCAATTGAAGACTGTTATGAGAATTGTCACGAGTGCTGAAGTCAACACTGACAGCCTGGCTTCCTATCCTTGTGCATATCTTACCACCATCTCAAAGGAGAGGCACATGTATATCCTGGAAAATTTTAAATAATTTCAATATGAATCTTTCAATTAGCCAAGGCCTCAAAAAGTCTGGCACAGCTAACCCTTTAGAGACCATATAGGCCCCATTTCCCCAAACAACTTCCAGTCCCTTTCCCCCTTACCTTATCCTCTTGCTGAGTGGCTTGCAATTCTCCCCCAGTTTCAGGGAACAGCAACAGACCCATTCTCCTCTCTAGCAGCTCCAAAGGAGATTCTGCTGTTATCTACTTCTCCAGGCTCCAAGTAATTATTTTTCTCCAGGTGTCTGATAGCTGATGAAAATAGTGGCATAGATTCAGTCTTTGGTCTGAGGACCCTCCTGCCAGATGCCTTCTGTGTTTTCCCTTGTGTTCAGCTTTCCAGCTGTCCACAGCCCTCCATCTAAGGAGAAAGAGGCAACTCGGGTGCACTGAACCTATCTCAGAATGCTTTCTCCTGAGGGGAGGGGCTGTGACTGCTCTCTCCTCTCAAGTGGCCCCACCTCCTTCTCAAGAATAGCTGAGAAATTCTGAAGACCAGGATATGGAGGGGAAAGAAGTTAAAAGAATGTTTGTGTCATTCCCCTTCCTGTTTCTTCAGTATTGTCCAGACTGCTAATGGCTGCTACTGGCAGACCACTAAACTAGTTCTCATACTCAGTCTTTTAACTGCCTGTTTCTCTCTCATATGTCCTAAGACTGTTGACAACTATGCACCATGGCAGTGCACAATGTTTCCAGCTAGGCCAAATCCAACAGCTCTTCAAAGCTCCAGAGTATTGTATGAATATTTTGCACAATACAAATTTATGACAGGAGTATGATAATAATGGTGTTAGTGTTGATATGCAATGGCCTGCGAGTCTGTTCTTTTTTTAAAATAAAAATTTACAAAGAAAGTGCCAGTGCAGAAGTCCAATTGCTGATCAGTAATTATTAAAGGATATCAAAGAGCAAGTGAAGAAAATGCTCTATTTCTCAGTAGTTGGTTATGGAGTAACTGCAATCTCAGAAGAGCTGCCTGTTGTTCTAATGACAAGAGTAAAAGGACAGTGGTAGGAACAACAAAATGCGTGCTAAGATATAACAGGACATGGGGAGGCAGTTCTTAAATGTGACCTGAAAAGGAAAAAACAAAAATTGGGTTTGTGTCCTTTTTTGCTCCTTTATTGATGTATCATTTACAAAACATAAAATAAATGCAGTTTGATTGCTGTCACACGTCAGTACCTTCAGCTTCCCACACTGTTCTGAATGTGATATTTCAACAACCTTATACTCTAGCTAAGCATATCCTGGCTTTCTAGTGTTGAGGACGAGGTCCCCCTTCTCTCCAGCATCACTTAATAAAAACAAATGTTGCCACCATCATGACCCTGCCAACGGTCACCAATAGCCACCTCAGCCACGGGATCCTCCTCAAAAACAGCTATTAAGGAATCTGTTCCTAAAACAGCCACAAAAAAAAAAAAAGTCTCACTCTTCACCGCAGCGAGATTCACCTAAAAAAAAAAAAAAAAAAAAAAGTGATCTCCGACCGCAAAGTCTACCACAGCACTGATGGCACCAAAAGCGCTGGACCGTGAGGCACTGGGAATGTCTGGTACAGAGATGTCCTGAGAAGCTAAAGACCCGGTGCAGTCTAGCTCTCATGGAGGTGCACGTACCAAAGCCAAGCCTCCTAGCTTGGCACCAGTGGAGCCTAAGAAAACCCAGGCACCAAGCAGCGCCACCTGCTGCGCTGATACAATGCAGCAAGTCTGCAGAACCAGCAGCCCTCACTCCCAGCCTGAGGTGGACCTCCTGATTACTTCAACTCCAGGGACTCCGCTTTTTGGCACCGACAGCACCCCAGTCAGACTGGGACCAAGCCTGGCTACTACCCCTGCTGGCTCAGATCCTCCTCTTTCCAGTGATGAGGAGGAGGAAGAGGAGGCAGGGATGTACATCTCTCACCATGTACACCATTCCTCACCCAAACATGGATCCTCGCGGCACCAAACATCTCTGGATGGAAGAGGCGGGCAGGCTCCACAATGGGTGCCACCTCCCATGGCCCTCCCACCAACCTGGGCATACTGGGACCCATGGGCGTTATACAGGACCCAGAACATCAGCCCCCCCAACCCACCCAGGTCCAGAACAACGTGATCACCTTTGCCACCTGCCCCAGCTTCCCCAGAAATGCTGGAGGAGGTAGAAGAACCTCAGGATGCACCTGAGGGCGATACCCTTCCACCCACCCACATTTCCTCTTTGTCACCAGACAAAACAATCATGTCGCCACCCCCCACATCTGGAGAGGGCTTCCAATCCTTTCAGGATCTGTTTAAACTGTTAGCTAACTCCCTTGACATATCACTGGCAGAGCTACCAGAGACAGCATAAACTAACAGCTGATGGAGAAGTTCGGAGTATATCTAAGGTTGCACTACCCATTAAGGAATCTGCAAAAACTGTCTGGCAGACACCAGCCACAGGTCCACCTTCTTATAAGAGATCCGACAAGAAGTACTATGTACCGGCTAAAGGGACTGAGTTATTGTTCACCTACCCTACCCCTCCCCAAACTCATTTGTGGTAGAAGCAGTTAATCCAAGGGGGAAGCAGCATCAGTCGAGAACCACCCCTTACGATAAAGGCTGGAAAAGGTTAGACCTTTTCGGAAGGAAAGCCTACTCATCGGCAAGCCTCCAATTCTGCATAGCCAATTACTCGGCCTTACTAGCCAAATACACGCACAACATGTTTTCTCAGATGTCAGCCTTTATTGAATATCGTTTTGAAGTGTTGGTTGAGGACACAAGAACCCCACATTCTCCAATCCCAGAGTTACATCCAATCTCCAGCCGATTTGGAGATCACCTGTCACCATTCTACCCAGTCTGGAAAACCATCACTCAGACAAATGGGTCCTGGAAATTATCCAGAAGCGCTACTCCATCCCCTTTGTCTCTATTCCACTTACCCACCCTCCTTCAGGGAACCCTCTCACACACCTGCCAGAGCAGGAAATGTACCGTCTCCTACAGTTAGGTGCTGTGGAACCCGTACCAGCTCAACACAGGGACAGAAGGTTTTATTCACATTACTTTCACACTCAGAAGAGAACAGGTGGATGGAGACCCATTCTCGACTTGTGAAAACTAAACAAGTTCGTGAGAACACGTTTCAAGATGGTGACTCTAACAACCATAATTACGGCATTGGAGAAAGGAGATTGGCTCTCGGACCTTGACCTGCAGGACGCTTACTTTCATGTTACCATTCACCCGGCACACAGGTGGTTCCTGCGATTCACTCTAGGGAACCTGCATTACCAGTACAGGGTGCTCCCCTTCGGCCTGTCCACTGCCCCAAGGGTGTTTTCTAAAGTTCTCGCCATCACAGCAGCATACCTTCTCAGGCAGGATGTGATCACCTTTTCCTACTTAGACGACTGCCTTCTAAAAGCACCAATGTACCAGGCAGCAATCGACGCCACTCACACCACTATAACCCTGTTTAGAGACCTACGATTACAAATCAACATTCAGAAATCCACTCTGACACCCACCCAACAGTGAACTTTATAGGGGCACACCTTGACTGTATATCAGCAACAGCACAACTATCCCAACAACGCTTTCTTACCTTACCAAATCTAATTACAATAGTAAAAAGACAGCCCACAAACGTCCGCCAGAATGTGCCTACAACTCCTGGGGTCCATGGCAGCCACATGAGATGCCTACAGGCCAGGCTGTGCACTGTCTATATTCCACACAGGCACTCGCTCAACAGACATCTTACAATGCCCAGCAGGGTAAAAGACTCACTCACATGGTAGGCAGAACATACGAACATTTGCTCAGGTGTCCCCTTCCAACAAAAGTCTCCAACTATAATGATCACCATAGACGCCTCTCTGGTGGGATGGGGGGCATACTTCTGTGACAATACTATCCAAGGTCACTGGTCCCCAGGAGAGTCTAATTTCCACATAAATCTACTGAAGCTATGGCCAGTCCGAAATGCCTGCCATCACTTTCTCCCTCTAATCTGCAACGGGACTGTCCAGATTCTCACAGACAACTTGGCAACTATTTTTTATATAAATCGCCAAGGAGGGGCCCGGCCCTATCTGCTGTGCAGAAGTGGTCCGCCTCTGGCAGTGGTGCATCTTCAACAACATAGACATCATGGTGTCCTACCTGCCCGGATGCCAGAACGCCACAGCAGACCAACTAAGCAGAACTTTTCACACACCCACAAGTGGCAGATGGATCCCGGAATACTAAAAACTATATTCAAACAATGGGATTCCCCTCAGTAGATCTCTTTGCAATGGCCCACAATGCCAAGTGCCCTCAATACTGCTCCCGGGCCGGACTGTGACACAACTCTCTGGGAGACGCCTTCCTTGTGAAATGGGAGGCCCCACTGCTGTATGCCTTCCCCCTCTATTGAGCCGTGTCCTTCACAAGATCGAGAAAGACAAATCCAGGGTCATCCTCATTGCACCAATGGCCCAAACAAACATGGTTTCCATACCTGAAACAGATGGCTGTGAGACCACCATGAACCCTTCCCCTTGTGCCTTATCTGCTGACACAGGACGCCTCCGTCACCCCAACATTTCAAAACTCCATCTCAAGGCCTGGCTAATCCATGGATGACAGGACTTGAGACAGACTGTTCCAAGGAAGTACAAGATGTACTACTGAACACAAAAGACATACATGCACAAGTGGAAACAATTCTGTACCTGGTGCCAGGACAAGCAGATTATTCCAGTCGGCCCCACTACCCATAATCCTCAATCACATACTGACACACAAAAAATCGGGCTTAGAGAACACTTATCCCACACTATGGGATCCAACTCCCATGTGGGATCTCAATCTCGTTTTCCATGCCCTCATGGACAAACCTTTTGAACCGCTAGCGACCTGCTTGTTGTTGCACCTATCCATGAAGGTTGCCTTCCTAGTACCTATCACGTCAGCAAGAAGGGTGGGAGAGCTAGGTGCCCTAATGGCACACCCACCAGTGTTCCCTCTAATTTTTCCCACGCATGTGCAGAATGAATTTTGTTATGTGCACCAATATGGAGGTGATGTGTGACACATCACCTCCATATTGGTGCACATAAAATTAATGTGGTGGAGGTGGGGCCGAGGGGTTTGGAGTGTGGGAGGAGGGGATCAGGGCTAGGAGAGAGGATTGGGGTGTGGGGTTGTGTGTGAGCACGCTGGGGTGGGGCCAGGGATGAGGGGATTTGGAGTGCAAGCTGCCTGGGAGCAACAGTTGGGAGAGAGAACTCCCCCACAGCTCTCTCTCCTCTCAGCAACACCTGGGCTTGGGGGGAGAGAGGTGCCTCTCTCCCAACCCTGGCAAGTCCATGCTGGGGCTGGGGCACCTCTTCCCCAGACACGGCAAGTCAGGGGCAGGTCTGTGCTGGGGCTGGCGGGGAGGGGCGCCTGTCCCCGCCGTGGCAGGTCTGTGCTGGGGGAGAGGTGCCTCCCCACCACAGTCCTGAGCTCCTGTGTGGGGCTTAATAGGCGGCCACACAGCTTAGAGAGAACTTAGCCACCCACCTTATACTACATTCCTCAAAGATCCTGTTTCCGATGCCAGTTTTTTGCTGTGTGCATGAAACCCTGGTGCATGTCTATCTATAGTGCGCCAGGCTGCAGCCCCTCTTCTGGCTCCTCCAGAACCTCGTTGAGGTTCTGGCTGCATTTTTCTGTATATGCTCACCCCATCCGTGGCCCCAAGAAGTTGCGGGACCACTTCGTCAACCTCCTCCTAGCCATGGCCAAAGTGGTCATTTATAATACGAGGGAGAGGAGGTTGGCTGAGGGGGTGGGGGACTTGCGACTGTGGGGCCTGTTTTCGTTCTTTCATCTGTTCACGCATCCGGGCAGAGTTCCTCTGGGCAGCATCTGCTGGTTCCTTGGATGCTTTTGAGGAGCAGTGGGTAATGTCCGGGGGTTCACTGCTCGGTGTCCCCTTCTGGTTCCCTAGTTTTGGCCCTTTGACGCTCACACCTGTTCCTGTTTTTTTTCTTCGTTGTCTGAGACTTTAGATGAGTTCTGGGCTTAGTAGCTAAAGGCTCGGGGAGGGGCCTTTAGCGGTGGGCGAGCTTACACCCGCCCAATTCCCAGCACCCAGTAGGACCACCCTTCCAGGGCTCCTTCATGGAGCCATGAGCACGGGCATGTACCTGGTGCAGTTTATCCTGTTCCCGATGCCTGTCTCTTTTGTGGCGTGAAAGACCCTGGTGCACACCTACCTTGAGTGCACCAGGTTGCAGACCCTCTTCTGGCTCCTCCTGGACCTCCTTCTGTGTTTTTGGCTGCACTCCTCCCACTATCTTATATATGGATATATAAGACCCCATCCATGGCCCCACAAAGTCACGGAACCTCCTCTTCAACTTCCTCTTAGCAATGGCCAAAATGGCTCTCTCTAACACCAGGGAGAGGATGTTGGCTGCAGGGGTTCCCTGCGACCGTGGGGCCTATTTCCATTCCACTCTCCGCTCACTTATCTGGGCGGAGTTCCTCTGGGTGGCATCCGCTAGCTTCCTTGACACCTTCGAGGAGCAGTGGGCGCTGTCCAGGGTTCTCTGCTCAGTGTCCCCTTCAGGTTCCTTATTTTTGACCCTCACACCTGTCCTTGTTGTTTTGTTTGTTGTCCCCAATACTTACTTGTGTCCTGGACTCAGTGGATCCTCCACATGGGCTGGGGGAGAGTCCTTCAGCTGTGGGTGGGCTTGCGTCCACTTCCCGGAACCCAACAGGACTGTCAGGGCTGCCTTTGTCACAAAATATTAATGTCTATTTCACAATGCATATGCATACCTGCTCTGCTAACATTAGAACTTTGTAGACTGGCACCTCAGTTTATCTGTACCTTAAAATTTTTTTTTCATTTTTGTAATTTAAATAGAAGAGTGCATATCAACTTGTGCCTTAGAAATATACAGCAAAAAAAAAAAAAATCACATCTATAAAATCAATCAGGTTTTTAAAAAAAAAACACAATTCTAGCTTTCTAAATTTAAACACAACAGGGAAAATATTTAATGAAATTCTGTAATGTGAGAAACTTCCGCTGAATGATTGTTACATCAGAGCATATTCCTGTTACAAACACACAAATATTGAATAAAATGAAGTCATGAAACAATTGACATTTTATATTCTGAAATCAATAGTTGGAGATCCCAAGTCATTTGCTTCACAGAATTTCCACTTCACAGTTGTGTAATAAAATACAATCACCTAATTTTCCATTTAGCATGGGTTTAATAGTTAAAGAACCAAATTCTTTGCTAAGGGTATTTTATTTGTTCACATTTATCCTATCTATGGTTAAAGACCACATCTGACAGTTTTTAAATGATTCTTTTAAAAGAAAAAAATTAAACAGCAGCTTTGGGTAACAAAATATGGAACAGTTACATGGACATAACGTACAGTAGTATAAAAGAAACCCAACAGTTTTCTGGTGAAAAGATTTTGAAGATGGCAAATAAAATTTAGGCATGTAGGAATGATCCTGAACTAAATAACTGAATTAGAAAACATCTAGCAACATAAAAAAAACTTGAATATTTGTATAAAAGAAGCAAGGATTCAAAGTGCAGGTGCTCCAGCTTTCATTTTAACATATTCAGTAAATTGATACAGGATAATATTCATATTATATAGAGTGACAGTGTTCTCAGTAAGACTTTAAAACATTCAGTTACATTATCTTGCAGATTTTTTTCAGTTTACATTATTTCTACTTTCCAGTGCTGTAAATGAAGACATATGCAATACAGATTTTTCATTTCTTACACTACTGAGGATATATTATTAGGTTGGTGGTAAAGGTTAGTTTTGCGAGCTGAATAATATTAGCTATGCTGCAGATCCAGCTATAGAAGTACTTTTATATTTAATGTTTAAAAACATCTTTTCCATTTTAAAAAAGGGATACTCCCGATCTGTTGAGAAACTGGTCTATAACTTCCTTAAGCAAAGAAAGGCAGGTCCCAGGAAATATCTCTGGAGGATGTCTTTTATATATTTAAAAACACAAAATCAAAGCATTCATTAAAACCATTAGTCTCTTAAAAGAAAAACAGACATCCCCCAGGGATGCTGCATGGCATTTACTTTTCTTTCAGGTCCTATACAGGTTGAGTGTCCCCTTTAAATTTTAGAGATCTCCCATTTCTTGTCAAGACTCAGGCCTTTTTGATAGGTCTGTTTTAAAAATTTACACAAATAACTCATTCCATTTAGAGTTACGAATTCAGAACTAGTCTTTACCATTTTTACACTGACAGCAGGGTTATTAATACACACATTTCACTGACAACTGTATTTTTTCGGTATGTTGAATAAAAGGTGCATTCTTGTAACATTTCTCACAAAAAGTGATTACAATTAAGGGGAGTTATGTCTTACCCCACCATTTTCACTTTAGTGAAAACTACCATGTTTTAAAATACCAGGACCTGTGTGAGGTACTAATAAATATATAATAAAAAAATCTAAAATAAAAGAGAACCTCTGACTGCCCTTTCATCCCGACATAGTAGAGATCTCATAGTCACTTGTGGAAGTTATTGGCTTGCCCATCATTCGAATGTTCTTTGCATTAGTAATTCTAGCCATCATGGACACAGGCTTGTCAAAGTACCTCACCAGCGCTGGTTCAGTCAAGAGAGAGGCTAAAAATTGCTCAAAGGTGATGGCCCAGTCTCTGTCAATGCTAGTGCTTCTACGCAGAGAAGAGGAGTGGCTGCTTCGCACCAAAACCGTATCTTCACCTATGTCCTCACAGTGGAGCTTTTCCTCCTCATGCGAGCCTGCACTCAGTACTGAATAGGAGGACATGGAGCTGTCATCTTTAGTATCATCATCAGAAATAAGCATGGAAGAACAAGCTCCATTGTCCCTGGGAGAAGAGTCTTCAAGCTTAATGTCTTCCATCTGTGCACTCAACATGTTATCAGTGCAAACTGTCTCCTCCTCATTAGCAATGAGGCTGGCTTGAAAGGATGCACGCTGGTCAAAATCATACTGCTGGCTCCCTTTCTTCTGAAACAACATACTCTGAATAGCTTTGCTGCTGCTGTTACTGCTACTGTCTGTATCTTTTGTGGGCTGAACAATGAAGAGTTTACCAACCTCACCAATCTCCAAAAGCAAACTTGTCACAGCAGCAGTGGCATGGTATAGATCTTGTTCACTGGGGTCTTCACTGAACATGTTATACATTGTCTTGCATAGTTCAATAAATTGCCCCTAAGTGTAGAGAATAGAATTAATTTTAATTAAAGGAATAGCTGCAAATATAGTCTTTGAGATTTGGGTATAAATCAGTTTAAAGAAATGTGTGTGAGACATTGGGGATAAAGTAGTTTATATGATGAAGTAAAAGTTAGAAGTAGTCTAGATATTTTAGAATATTTTCTAGTATTAAAGAAAAGTATGTATTTCTCTAAGATGTTTCATCAAATTGCTGGATTGAATTAGTCTCCACCTCCCAGGCTAGTACAATTTCCCCTGTCTTAGCCTCAGGTGACAGTGGAGGCGGGTCAGTGCTTCTGGTTGCTCAGCATTACCCTTCTAACCAGAAGAATAGTGGCACCAATCTTAGTTCTCACCAAGCCATAGAGGAGAGAATTAAAAGTGGAGCATGTGTCCTACAGGACTCCAACAACATAAAGGTGTGGAGGAGGAACAGGCACCATTGAGTGTCAGGGTGGCCAAAAATCAATAATTATAAATATTAAAAATAATCAAATCAGATTTTTTCATTCAAATCTGTTTTTAAATTTAAATTTAAATAACTCAAACCACTGAGCTGGTGGAAGTTCTTGGCTCACCACCTGGAACTAGAATTTTCTGAAGTGCTAAACCAGTTTTGATAGTGGTAGCCTCTTCTGCAGATGCAGAGAATTTTCTTCATTTTAATTTATTCAAGTAGTTCAACTCAATTCAATGTCTAGTTCACTGGAAGTTCAGAAATTGATTTTCTGAAAAAAAAAGGAAAAGCTTATTTTCCCTTTACCAATCTATGAATAAAAACAAGGTGTGAGAGGATGAGATCTACTAGTTCTAAAAATCTTAAAGGACATTGTGACCAGAAACTTCAGTTCAATCACTAACTAAAGATAAAACTTTGTTTTCATTAATTAAATAAAACTATGTTAAATATAGTGGATATACAAGTTTAACTGGCTTATTAAACAAACAATTTTAAAAAGCTGTTTTAGGGCATTTTTAATTCTCTTCCAATTTCCATCCAAAGGCAGCTTGACATAACTCATGAGTAAAAAATTAACCATCTAGTAAATAAGTAAAAAATTAACCATCTAGTAAATAAGAAAAGCATCATTCACCATTTTGTAACATAAAAAAAGTAAAAATTAAGAGTCTGATTTAAATGTGTTGTTTACCCAGGGTTTTCAGAACCCACAGCAGAGGTAACTTAACTGTTTCACTTCATGCGGTGTCAGAAATAAATCAATCGGAACACAGCAATTCCATCTGATAAATGCTTAATACAAGTAAGCGTGCTCTATCTAAAACTGCAGTTTAATAGACTTAAGCATGCACAAACATAAGCAATAGGTTTAGAAAATCCCAGATATTTACCTAACATTCGGAACAGTATTGAGTAATTAACAGCGGATATGCAGTGGCCAGTTGCTCACCCACCGGGGAGAAAAGGTGTTATGAAAAATCTCTCTCAAGATGGCTTCAGAGGACTGCTCCAAAATACACCATATTAGCTAGTCTTTTACAACTAACTTCTACAAGATACATAGGTCATAATGACCCCTACTAAATCATCACTCTTCCTAACTTTTAGTAAACTTCTACATCAGAGGGTCGCTGACTCAAGGTCTTCCATCCACCAAGGTTTTCAGTCTCACTTGTTGACTTGTTTTCCCCCTCCTCCCATTCTGATTAGCAGAAACTGCCAGCTAGTTTCTACCTTGCCTCTAAAAGCCTGCTTTCCAATTAACCCTTAACTACGTGGTGTTCTATTTTATTAATTCATGGTGGCTGAATGCACATAATATGGTTACAGTTGGCTTGATCACATATTGGGGTACACCCCCACTCAAATCCACGGTAACAGTGTGTTAGGCCATATGAGTGCTTAAATAAATGTGTACAGATATAGAGTATTCTCCTGGTTAGCAAAAGGAAGCACCAAATTTAGAGTAAAGACCATGTTTAATTGCAAATCAACCCATATTTTAATAGTTACCAATGAGAATCATCTTTTCTTTAGGAAAATAACTAAAAAAGTACCAGGTTTCCTGCTTGCTGGTTTAAATCATGATTTAAATTGCTGATTTTAATCACTTTGATTTGAAATTTAAATCAATTTTCCCTGTTGATTGAAAATGGTAATCCAGATAAACAGAGTTTCAGTCTTCAAAACAAAGTAATCAGACATGGAAGTAAGAAATATATTGCATAAGATAGTCTGAAGAGGGAATAACTAGAATTAATGGGATGAAAAGAAGACGTGTTTAGGCTATATGAGTGTGTGTACACTGCAGCTGGGAGCATGCTTCCCACTGTGGGTAGACAGAAATGCGCTAGCTCTGCTTGAGCTAGCCTACTAACAGCAGCAGTATGTATGTGGTGGCTAGGCCTAGCTGCCCGAATCCGTATTCAAGGAGTTGGGCAGGCTTGTACTTTGGCAGCTAGCCCAAGCCCCTGCCTGTGCCGCTGAGGCCACATTGCTATTTTAGCACACTGCTCAATCAGAGATAACGTATGTCTATCGGCACTGGGAAGCATGCTCCCAGCTGCAGTGTAGACATACCTTTAGACTGTGGAATCCTCCTTCAATGGAAATGTCAGAAGTCTCATCTCTTTAAAAAATTAAGCATGGATTGGACAAAACACAGGACAATTTACTGTAGAGAATAATCCTTCACTGTCCACTCATGAAAGGAATAGCTGCCCAACAAGACTATGTCTACACGTAAAACACTACAGCGGCATAGCTGCAACTGTGCTCTGTAGCGCTTCAGTGTAGACACTACCGGCGACTATAGGAAGGGTTCGCCCATTGGTGTAGGTAATCCACCTCTTTCGTAGACCTAGTGCTGTGTACACTGGGGATTAGGTCACCGTAACTGCACCACTCAGGGTGTGGATTTTTCATACACTTGAGCGACACAGATAACTCAACTTAATTTTCTAGTGTAGACCAGGCCATAGTCTTTACAATCTCTAACTTCTGTGGGTTTAAGGAATGAAACAGTCAACCAATTTTTCCCCTCACAAGAATTTATCAATAGGACACAGGGGATCATTATTTTTGAATTTCTGGGCCTGGCACTCCTCTTCCAAAGCATTTTTTTTTTTTTTAAATTCCACAGATATACATGAATGATATACTATTTATTTTTAACTCCCAACAGAAGTTTGTATGGCCTGATATTCAATAGCAGCAACTTGTGCCCTTTGTTCCCCACATTCCTGTCCCCAAAACAGCCATTCTAATATTTGCAATATTTTTAAATCAAGTTGTCATATGAACCTGCAATTTGAAGACTAACATTTGCTCAATCTACTATATATTCATTTTGGCATATGACCAAACTTCTAGCATTTACCTGATTCAATTTGGGTAAATCCTTTGCATTCTTTGCTTTGGATTTATTCTCTTGACTCCACATTCTCAGGTAGTTTCTATTTTCTTGTGAGTTTTTCTTACCTAATGTCAGTGAATTGGCCAGAAAAGAGGAAGACAAAGTCCATTATGAGGTCCTGTATTAGCATTTTTTCCTTTCTTCAAAAGAATCCATCTTTCAAGCAGTAAAATATACAGAGAAAATATGTACCTTTGTCTGGTTTCAGGCTCACTGAAACAAACCCATCATCTGCCCCTTGTTTGTTCCTGCTGTCAAGGCCAACAACTATTGGGAAGTATATGAGAGATTTATTGTAGTTTCAGATATGCATATGTACCGTATTCATGTTTACAGAGCAAACAAAGTAGAATAACCAAAGTTTTACATTTATGAAAAGGACACAGTCAAGAACGATAGGACTAAACTATGACCAATTTTTTGCTTATTTTTACATCTGCTTACAACTTCCATGTAATTAATAAAATAAAGACATGTACAAGGACCATCTTTGTGTACAATACAATGCCCAGGGCCATGATTAAGGATTCCACCAAATAAATATCACCACCATCTGCTTACAGTGATATCCATATGATAACTTGAATTTATAATGTACATCTAATTGCTTCTCATACACTCTATCCACTAAGTAATCTCCCAGGAGACCACTTCTAACATTCCAATCAATCATCAGCAATAGTTTCAAACAACCTTCAGAAAAATTTTTTTTCTTCTTTTCCCAAAAATTACAGAAACCCAATGTGCATGAGGGGCAATATTCAGTCCTCAAACAGTGACGTGTAACTTCCAATGTCTCCAGGCACTTCAGGGTTCGAACCAGAAGCTTTAAGCCACTGGAAAGGAGAGATTCTCTGCTTCCTAATGGGGGACATAGAAAGCTTCAGACTTCAGAAGTTGTTGTATTATAATGTATTAAAATATATTTTAAGTAGATTTTAGAGGTTTCTTATTATAGCTTCTCTCTTCATCCAAGCTCTGTATAGGGGTACACGTGATATTTCATAGATTCCAAGGCCAAAATGACAATTGTGATTACCTAATCTGACCTCCTGTGTAACACAAGCCCAGGACTTCCCCAAAATAATTCCTAGAGCAGATCTGTTAGAAAAACATCTAATCTTGATTTTAAAATGGTCAGTGATATAGACTCCACCACAACCCTTGGTGAATTGTTCCAGTGGTTAATTGCTCTCATTGATAAAATGTACACCTTATTTCCGGTCTGAACTGGTCTAGCTTCAACTTCCAGCCATCTCATAAGTTTTTTTTTTTTTTTAAATAAGGATTTAAAATTTAATAGCGACAAAGGACGAACTTTTAAAAGTTCTCAGCATTGGCCTAACTCAGCTCCTATTGACTTCACTGAAATGTCCACTCAAAGCATCTAAAGACCCATTAAAACATTGCCAAAATGGCTTATCTGTAAAATATGACACATATGCAGATTAAAGAACGCATCCTATATTATGAAATTTTGGAGACCCTCATTTCTGCAGCTGCTGTTCCATCTTCAGCCCCACTCTTCCAATCACATTGCTGAAGCTACTGGAACAAATAAATAAGATCTGCAGGCTGACAGTGAGACCCCTTCCATAATAAACAGAGGATGCACAGACACTATGCTCATGTCTATCCCCGGTCAAGATTATACCGTATAGCCAGATACAGCCTCTCACTCTCTCAGGGTACTGTCCACATGCATCAATTGTTTTGCCCCTTTTGTCAATTCTTACTAACACATTTAAACAAGATTCTACTCCCGTCACAGCCCAACATACACCCCTATCTAGATATAACGTGACCTGATATAACATGAATTCGGATATAACGTGGTAAATCAGCGCTCCAGGGGGGCGGGACTGCGCGCTCCGGCGGATCAAAGCAAGTTCGATATAACATGGTTTCACCTATAATGTGGTAAGCTTTTTTGGCTCCCGAGGACAGCGTTATATTGGGGTAGAGGTGTACTCATTTTGATCCTTCACAAAGTCATACATGCTTAACTTGTGACATACCACCACCACACTGATGGCATTATCCCAAGAGTAATTCTTCATTACAGCATCGAAGGAAGGCCTTATTGAAAACACAGACATCTTCAGATATCCCAGAGAACAAACACTAGTCATATACATTTCTTTACACATAAAATATTTTATTTCTTCATTTTAATCCAATGAGAAAGTAGCCGTTTAAATATAAGGTTATTAGTATTAACAAGTATTTAGGTTCTTAAACAATGAAAGGACAAGATAATGCTCTTGCAGAGAAAAGTCACCTACCATGTGTATACTCTGGAGTGATGTCTTCAAAAAAGTACTGAGTTGCTTCGAAAGCAGAATCTGGCTCTTCTTGCTCAGGGGATGGATCTGTGTGATGAAAAAGAAATTACTGCATTTTTAATTAGAAATTAGAGTTTCACATTTTAGAAGTGTAGTACCACATACGAGGATATCCACACTTAGGAAGGATAGTAAAAAAAGCACATAACACCTCATGTTTCAGAGAGAAGCCAACCACTACCTGATGTGGTTAGGAAGAAACTACTACTGTGGGCAGATTATTTCATAACTGTCCACTAAATAGATTTCTTGTACCTTCTTCTGAAGATTCTTGTACTGGTCACTCACTGGGAGAGACATGCACTAAATGTATCATTGGCCTGAATCACTAGGACATTTCCGACCTATGTACCCTCCAAGTCAAAGCACTGGTCGGCTGTGCAGGGTCTTACATAGGAGATCCCTGTGGTCTTAGTGGAAGGAACTGTCCTCTTCTTCAGGGTCCAGAGCAGTTTCTCTGAGCAGGTACTTCAGCCCACAAGTGGTATGAGTGGCTGCTGTTGCTCCCTGCCCCCTATGGGGGATTTGGCCCATTGATTTAGAGTAATGGATCTTTGTCCCTCCCCTTCCTGCACTACACTGATGTAATGAAAGAGCTATTCCAAAACACTACTCTGTGGATTCCTTGCACCCAACCCCACTTCCCCACCTCTCTAGTCACCACTGCAGAGTATAACTCTGGCAGTTCTGTTGTGTTTACGGGATTCCATCTTTCGTTCTAATAAGTTCGTCCTGGGAGAAAAACTGAATGCTTCGCTTGTTAGTAAAAAGGCACTTAATATCCTAACTTGTGTTGTGCATCTGAAATTATTTCTGCATCAAAGGTTTGGCTTTTGCGCATGTGTAATTGAGCTTCTCAACCCTAGAGCAGTGGTGAGATTAGCTAGGTATCTTACTGAGGGATAAGACACCTATCAGTTCATCACTTGGACAGAGGGCAGTCCCCTCTCTTCAGTGGATACATGTTACTGGCATTGAGCCAGACTGCCTGCCCTTAGTTCGGGTCTGGCATGTGTATTAGGGTAATTGAGAGAGATGTAAGTTTGACTCCCACACCCACAAATGCTTTTAGACTTACACTCACACTACTGATGCATATAAACTGATGTCGCTTACAACCCCAAGAGATGGATCAGTTGGGGATAGTGCTCTATCTTCTTAAAGGACTTACCTGTCCTCCTCCTTGCTTCTTTTTTTTGATCGGCTCCCAGCGAGCAGGGGTAAATGGGGGTCAAGCAGGGGGGAGAGAGTCAGGGGTGCACAGCAGGCCCACCACAGTCACAGACTGCACACCTGGGGGATCTAGTCACAGAGTGTTGGGGTTCTTAGGGATTGGTTTGTTTTGAAATGGGATTAGCTTGTTTTTTGGCTTATTGTGAAAGTCGGGGTGCTCATTTACCACGTGAAAATTGGCAACTGTGCTCCTGACTAGTAAGCAGCTGTTTATTTAGACTTTCCTGTATTCTCTCAGAGCCTTACTTGGCCCTTCATCCCTAAACTTTTCTTACTCTATTCATAGAATCAGAACTGGAAGGGACCTCGAGAGGTCATCTAGTCCAGTCCCTTGCACTCATGGCAGGACTAAGTATTATCTAGACCATTCCTGACAGGTGTTTGTCTAACTTACTCTTAGGGTACGTCTACACTACCCGCCGGATCAGCGGGTAGTGATCAATCTATCGGGGATCGATTTATCGCATCTAGTGTAGACACGATAAAATCGATCCCCGATCGCTCTGCCGTCGACTCCGGAACTCCACCGCAGTGAGAGGCGGAAGCGGAGTGGACGGGGGAGCAGCAGCGGTCAACTTGCCGCTGTCCTCATGGCCAAGTAAATCGACCTAAGATACGCCGACTTCAGCGACGCTATTCGCGTCGCTGAAGTTGCGTATCCTAGGTCGACCCCTCTCCCCCCCAGCGTAGACCTAGCCTTAAAAATCTCCAATGATGGAGATTCCACAACCTCCCTAGGCAATTTATTCTAGTGCTTAACCACCCTGACAGTTAGGAAGTTTTTCCTAATGTCCAACCTAAACCTCCCTTGCTGCAATTAAAGCCCATTGCTTCTTGTCCGATCCTCAGAGGTTAAGAAAAACAATTTTTCTTCCTCCTCCTTGTACAACCTTTTACATACTTGAAAACTTATGTCCCCTCTCGGTCTTCTCTTTTCCAGACTAAACAAACCCATTTTTTTCAATTTTCCCTCATAGGTCATGTTTTCTAGACCTTTAATCATTTTTGTTGCTCTTCTCTGGACTCTCTCCAATTTGTGCACATCCTTCCTGAAATGTGGCGCCCGGAACTGGACACAATACCCCAATTGAGGCCTTATCAGCGCGGAGTAGAGCAGAAGAATTACTTCTTGTGTCTTGCTTACAACACTCCTGCTAATATATCCCAAAAGGATGTTTGTTTTGTGACAGCGTTACACTGTTGACTCATATTCTGCACATCTGTGTGAATTCTAAGCAGAGAGTTAACTCCTTGCTTGCTGGAAACAAAGGAGGGCCTCCATAGCCTATCATAGGCTGGAAAGGCAAACCAAGTGCTCCCATTTTCATAGCTACCAGGACTTCCAGCCCTGTGGTTAGTTTTATTTGATTTGTAATTCAAGAAAAATGTGTCCTGAATCATTTGAGCAACTAATGAGTATCTTCATTCAAGCTTGCCCCAGAGGCAGTATTTATTAGAGACGAGGGGCTCCTTAAGTATCCTGCAGCACTCACGCATCTTCAGCAAGGTACTTAAGCATGTGCGTAACTTTAATCACATGCAGCCAGTGGGACTATTCGCATGCTTAAACTTATGCACAGGCTTAGGTACCTTGCTGACCTGGCTTCAGACAGGACTAGTTTCTTTGATGAGATATCCATAGTGAGTCAGTGGAATTACACTACCCAATTTGATGGGCACAACAGCAGCCACTAACACCCAGGAAAACAAGCAAATGTCTATAAAAATGACCCATTTATGATGAGCAGAGCAGAAGACTGAAGTGTGCTTGAAGATCCCCTGGACTCATGGTGAGGCGAGGACAGAAGCTCTTCTGTTTGACTGCTGCATGTACTTAGTATCTAAAGGAAATTTCACTCTTCTATTTTTAGCTGGGAAACTAGAGGTCTTTTTAATTGGGAAAATGGAAACTAAGTAACCACATTCCAATTTTCTGTTTTGACTGAGAAATCAGTTACTTTAAATGTCTTTTACTCACCAGGTAATACATGCATTTTATAGAGCAGCTTCAGTTTCTCTGTAAGATCTCCATGACATGCTGTACCTAAACAATATCCCATTAAACATGTTAGTATTATTAGCAGCTTCTATCAGAAGAGTTCTTAGAGATTTACAAACATTTATGAATTATCCTTTTACATAGGAAAACTGAAACAGAGAAATTAAGTGATTTGCTTAAGATCACACAGTAAATCTAGTCTGTGGTAGAACTAGGAAAAGAACACAGACCATCTGACTCTGATTTCTGTGGTTTAAACACTAACTCATTTCTTCACTAGAAGAGTGTTTACATTTGCAGCTCTCAAAAATAGTCATCGTCACATTACTACATTAATGGCCATAGGGTTTTCTGTTTAAGAACAACTTTTTTGTGTGAGAACTGAACAAACTGTGACCAAATAAGGGCATCATAGGACTTAGCTCAATTAGATGTTTGCTAGAAAAGACCCAGAAAAACAAGATCATGATCAAAGAGTAACCAAGGGATAAACTATTCTCTGCTATTATGTTAATGTCAATCAAAATGTTGTTTGGCTTGTGGAAAAATGAGTAATATGAAATTTAAGTACTCTTCGGCAGTTCACTAGATGTTGGAATTATTTTATTAGAAAAATATTTAGATATTCTATATTCTGTATCTTTAGAAAATTAGATAATTTCAGTTAGGTGGAGATTTATTTTACATTACAGCTGACTATGAAAATCTAATGCCATTAAGTAGAATTAAACAGCAAATATTTCTTGGCAAATATCAACAAGTGCAATCTACTGGAAGCATAAAACCAAAAATGCAGAAAGATTTTAGGACAGAATACCAAGCCAGCCTTAACCTTTTCCTCTTTGGAAACCAATGTTAGTGACATCATAATGTTATTCTAACTATAATTTTAATGTTTGTAACTCTCTAAATTCTATCTGTTTATATTAAACTAGTGCCAGTCAGTCAGTAGAACATCAGGGTTTCTGACAGACTGGCTCACCCTGAGTAATGGACAGTATTGCTCAGGTTAATTCATTACATTCTCCTTACTTAGTCCAGAGACAAATTCACGGAAGTTGATTAGAGAATCTCCATTTTCATCCAGCAGTCTGAATAAGCGTGCAGCTAGCACATCTGAGTGAGTCCCACATGCCCAAGGAAAGAGGAGAGCAAACATCCCCTTGAACTGCTCAAAATCAATACGGTACTGTTCCAGATACGGCAGGCTGGGGTCGTGACGGTCAAAAGCATTGCTGTTCCCTCCCCAGTAGCAGCTAGTCAGATGTTCCGCCTGAACAGAAGGCAAATGCTGTAAGATTACCACCATTTCTATAAACAGCTCAACAATATCACCAACACAAAAATAAATACATTTAAAACAACATCATCCGAGTTTAGCAGATTCATTTCTGACTAGCATTGGCATTTCTTAAAAAAAAAAAAAAA